>NC_061516.1:30822500-30967500 GCF_022379125.1 Scophthalmus maximus | reverse complement strand
GTCATAATGCCATGTTGCTCATTAATCTTCTCTGCTGACCATTTGACACTGGTCATTTTTCTTTACTCTTTCTAAATGTCAGAATCATTCAGTAGAAAGGAAGTGGCCAGAAGTAAACAACAGGCTAAACTATCCACTGAAAGGGGCGCTCGTCCACCCAGTCGACCAGGAGGAGCTCAACCTTGACGACAACAGGACACGATGTTGCGTGTCCACTCTGACCTGGACGTGACCGGATGGTGCAGTCTTGGAATGCACACAGGATCCAAGGTTTGCTTACCAACAACCTGTTCTGACCTTGATGTGATGGGCAGCAAAGAGAAAATAGTAAATAATATTACAGTAAATAATAAAACCCTTCTGTCTGCAGCGGTGTATCACCCAAGGAAATGTCTTCCATTCTAAGGTGGCTACAGGAAATAGTGCAGTTAGAGAACAGATGGTTTCACACAAGCTAAATGAGTCTAAGCAGATATTTAACAAATGCAATACAGAATACAACAGTTTTTAAATCTCAAAAATGTAATTTGTACATAGTACAAGTACAGAAGAAGTAAACTGAAGGCATGCACTCTGTAGGTTCTAATGTACTAATGGAACACTTAGACTTTTTAGTAAGGGCAGCACATGATTACACGCTGCTTGAAGTGCACTGATATGCATGATATATATCGTTACACCAACCATGGCCCCTGATTTGTTTTGATGTGCTTATTTTATTTAGGCAAGGGTATCCCAAACCAACTGGCTCTGGGTGGATGCCCAAAGAAACTGCCTGCAGATCTTTCGCCAGAGGCTGCAGAGGCTGCAGACTGCTACAACCTTGGAGTGGGGTCCGCTCTGACACGAGTGTCAATGTTTGGGAGAAACCCATTTTCAGCAGTGGAGCACCAGGCAGCAGCTGAGATGAATTTGCACTGCACTATTCAGACATTTCTGAACTCTTTGACCGTGCAGTCAATAATGACCCAAGGCACTTCCAAGGTGGGATAAAGGACCTAATAGACATTGTAAGAAGACAGGTCGCTGGACTGTCTGCAGCACTGGCATTGCTAAAGTCCATCCCGTAAAATTGACTGATCAATCAATAGCAGTCAAAAACAATGTGTCCTATACTATATATATAACTATATAGTTATATATATATAACTACATTTTCTGTGTTCAAAATAAATTCAAAACAGTTTGAATGTGTGTTGGTTGTATGTTCAAACAGGCAAATGTACAGATATTTAGTTTCATTTAATACATACCAAGATATCATTTCTTCACTGAAATTCAAAATCGCATCAGGTAAGTATGCATGGATAGCAGCTACAGCCTTTTTCTTTCTAGCTGTCAATATAGACACATTTTTTGGAGAAAATTTGTGTCACAGAACCTATTGATGAGCAGGTCCTCACGGGGCGACACCTGCTGGGCGTTTATCGCAACTACCTTTGGTTCCATCGACGCCAGTGATCTTTCTAATGATGGAAAACAGACTTCACTGTCCACTGGACATCCTGAGGGAAACTTACCCCCTGTTTCATTTTCGAGGATGGTGCTGAGCAATTGTTTGGGGTGACCTGCTGAAGCTGCTGCCGCCGCGACCCGATCTCGGAGAAGCTGCTGACGACGATGATGATTTTGATGATGATGATGATGCTGAGCAATTATTCAGCTGCAATACAACAAAACTCTTTGTCATTACCTTCTAACCACACACCAACAGATCATTTGAAAGTCAATCAACCATTTATTACAACATATGTGCGGCACCTCTTGACAAGAGCATCATAATAAATGATTATTAAATATGCTATGCGGCATCATGGCCGACAGTTGTACAAGTATGGTCAGTGATCTATCTATCTATCTATCTATCTATCTATCTATCTATCTATCTATCCATCTATCCATCCATCCATCCATCCATCCATCCATCTATCCATCTATCAATCTATCTATCTATCCATCCATCCATCCATCTATCTATCTATCTATCTATCCATCTATTGCACCGTCTGAAGGCAGGAGGTTGCACTTTTATTTTGAAGAGTACAGCGCAAACATAGCCAATCAGAAGCAAGGGGGCACAGTAGACCCGCCCACCAATGAAAATGGAACATCGGGTGGTATACATGTTCATCAGTAAGAAAAGTGAAACAAGAAATCGAGCTGAATCACAGCTGATGCTCGGCTCTTTTGTGGTTGAGGAGGATGTTTCTGATGTGGGAGTGTGGGCCGTCCTTTCTCGGCGCTACCCCAACGATAATAATAATAATCATAATAATAATAATAATACATTTAATTTATAGAGCACTTTTCATTGCTAGAAGCAATCTCAAAGTGCTACAGAGTAGAAACAAGATAAAAGAAGGTTTAAAAAAGCTGCACCCCTGTGCTTTCTTTTCTCACCCGCTACATGGAGTAATTATGACATCGGCAATCGGGAGCTGTTACCGGTAAAGATGGCTTTGGAGGAATGGAGACACTGGTGGGAGAGAGTGGAGAAACCATTCTTGGTTTGGACGGACCACAAAAACCATTGAGTACATCAAGACCGCAAAACGTCTCAACCCCAGCAAAAATACGTTAATTGTTTCAGTTTCAATTAAAGTAGTGGCCTAGGTCGGTATATTTCTATGTTGAGCTGCCCGTTCATAAAGCTGAAAGTGCACATAATAACGGAAATACATTGATGCAAACCAGCCATCCTTGTTTTTTTTCCTGGTCATTAATGTTTATGTTTCATGTGGGTGGGGCCCCGTATTAATCATTGAAACGGGCCCCCAGATGCATAATGCCGCCACTGTGATGGACATTTTGTGGCTCTCTTCAACTCATCACAGTGTTGATCCGTCATTAATAATCTTGAAAACACTTCAACTTCTCACGTCATGCTCAGGAGGCACAAGTATCAAGGAGATAAAGAAACAATAAGCAGCGAGGTGGACACCCTTCAATGTAAATTTCCTTTATTGGTTCAAAGAAAAAGAAGAAAAAGTATTCCTCAGGAATGAAAGATGAGCAGTATTCTAAAAAAAACAAAAAACAACAACAATACGATAAAACCACAGCAAGTAAAAACCTCAGAGATACATAAGTGACAACAATGTCCAGAAATGACTACAAAGAGTCATGATACACGGATAAAAGAAAATACAAGTTATCCTTGTTAGTAACATATCCCCATTATGTGCTGCAGCAAATTTTCATCGTGTAAAAGCGAAGATATGTAAAAAAACAAAGCACTTAAAACTGAAGCTAAAGAAAGTACAGGTTTTACACACAGGTTACAGGTAGGCTATTGAAGGTTCCGGCTGTAGCATCATCATCTCCACAAACTTTACACTTTCTCTCAATTCCTCCCATTTCATTTCTAAATCGTTCACCGTTTCAGCAATATTTGCATATGTGCTTCTTACACGACTGCCGGTTTTCTCAGTGTATCTCACTACACTTTCCAAATCAGCTGCAGACAATGTTTCCATTCAGGATCTCAAATGTGCTTTTGCTTTCTGACTTAAAGTTTGACTGCAGGGTAGAAATTAAAAAAGGTGGTCAAATATTGTAGAAAAATAAAATATCCCAAAATACCCCCCCAAAAAGCTGAATCAATACCTTATTATTATCATTATTATTATTATTATTGTTGTTGTTGTATGCAATCCCTACACTTAAGTTTGAGATGTTTCATAAGATATGCTTTTCATAAAAAGATTTTTAAAATCCTCTTTTAAATAAGTTAAGTAGTGTTGCCTACCACCTGGGGCAAGGAGATGGACATACATTCATTCTCTGTGTCAAGGGGGAATTGTGGCAGATGAACTGCATATGAGAGCACAGTAATATACAACTCAGCTTGTTTGTACTCTTAACCTCACAAATATAGTCATTATACTTAACATTTTCTGATGCGATTCATGGTTACTAATTCATTGTTCATTTAATAGTTAACTTCTATGGTGGGTAAGGAAAAAGGAAAAACAAACACCTTGTAGACAGGCAGTGGGAAATGGATATGGCTGATAATAATTCCCAACTATGACACGACCCTCCTCGCGTCATCGGTATGAAGCCCAACCCTAACCCACTTCTTCTCAACCATCAAGAAATTCATCTGGCTTTCTGTAGCCAAACAACCTGAAGTCACTCTCATAGAGCTTGTACAGTTTCCTCCTGTCCTCAACAGGCACTGTTCTGAACCAGTCCCACATAGAAACAGAGGAAGTCATGTTAACATATGCTAAGGGGAACTTAATGTCATCCTGCAACATTAAGAGCTTCAGTAGCTGTTCAGCTTCGTCTTGAAGAGTCTCCTGATGGCCAATGAAATCATAGCTGAGGAGGAAACAAACCAATGTCAGCCAACGGGTAAAAATTGTGTCATTTACACAGACTGCATATTGAAATGGGCGTAGTCATCGGGTCGGGAAAATGAAGCCAATGTGGAAGTGCCACAAGCCGGTTTTCTTGGTGGGCAACTCCACTCAGCAAAAAAAGTTCACAAAACTAACAGGTGACGTCATGATGGGCTGCCACTTGGTTATTCATCAACATTGAATCTTCTGGTAATTCATCATTTTACACATCAAAACCTATTTAAATTTTAGGTTTTGTTTGACACTTTATTTCAATGTAGTTTTTGGTTTGTTAAAAACCCCACGATAAAATATTTGTGTGTAACTCTAAATTGGTAAATTGGTAATTCCACTTAGACATAGAAAATTCTCTCCTCTGTGTGCTTGGTGCACTGTGCGAGGTCATCTTATCTTTGGCAAGTCGGGACAGTCACTGTCTTTGGACGTCACAGTCTTAGCTTATAGTTTAGACATCCTGATATTAAAGAGCCAATCGGTCTATTTAATAATGACATGATTCTGAGAGTTGCATACATCACTCTGACTGGGACAGGGAGGTTTTCGTGACATCATGCACTGACACTTTTTTGAATTGTGTATGAACCAGAAATCCCCTCAATATTGAGCTCCTCTAATACATTCTTCTGCTAATAAAGACATCTACTGTCTCTGTCTTCCATATTCAACTGCATCAATTGTTCCATTACTCTCCTCAGATCAATAAAACCCCTAAATCTTCTGAAACTAATCCATGGGGGAGATCCCCTAACCATATGGGACTTAATGATAATGTAAATCTGCAATAGCATTATAATTTTCCAGAAATGTATGTGTCTTTTGAGTAAAAATTTTAATGAAAATGCAATAATACAATTTTCATTTTCATTTTAACATCCTTGTATGGAAATTCTGTGACTATATTAAAATGATAATGCAATTTGATAACAATATGAAAATTTAAATACAAACTCCATTTGACTTTTCATTTTCAAAGACTTAACCTGCTCTTCAATGGACAATATTCAAATGTAATATAAACAATGCAGCCTAATTTTCCATGGCCTCTGCAGCCCATGATGGAAAGTCAGTAGCTGAGCTACGGACTTCCCATCATGCATGACGTGAGTCAGGTTACGGGTTCCCCTTAGCGCTGTGGAGCTTGTCCGTCTCTGGCTACAGGTTCCCAAAAGGCAGCCTATGGTGTGTCGCGCATACAAATGTCCTTACTGAAGACCCGCCTTGGTGAGAGGACTGATAGATTGCATTTTCAAATTCATGTTCTAAGAGCATAGTAACATGTAAATTCAAATGCTATGATATGGGGGCGCTGTTTCACCTAATGCATTTAAATATTGTCCACCGAAGGGCAGGTTAAGGTCTTTGAAAATGAAAAGTCAAATGGAGTTTTCATTTAAATCTTCATATTGTTATCAAATTGCATTATCATTTTAATATAGTCATAGAACGCCCAAGGATGTGAAAAGGAAAATTGGATTATTGCATTTTCATTAAAATTTTAACTCAAAAGACACATTCATTTGGGGAAAGTTATAACGTTATTGTGGAATTACATTTTCATTTGAAGTAAGTCCCCTATAGGCTTCCATACAAAACAGAGGACACTATCTTTATAGCTTTGGTCGTGCTGCCGTAAAAATGGCCTTACTGTATGTGGCAGGGGTGGCACAGGCGGTGCATCTGCCTCCAGTGGGGTTCAAAGGGCCCGCTGTTCTCTGTCTTCGGGTCCACAAGGTATTGAATAAAGTTGTGAAATGAGGGGCTCAACCCTGATGCAAACGCTTCGTCCAATGAACGTGGTGGATCCGACTGGTTGCCATAGCGACGAAGAATGTTTCGGCCAAAGTTGTCATAGAAGTACTTATTGGTTCTCTGGAGTTTGTCTCTGTAGGCGGAGATGATGCGGACAAATGGGTCCCGGACAAACAGGAACTTGGTGTAGTGCTTCAGCTTTGCCTGTAGTCGACAAATAAGTTTACATGAAGGCAGCTGTGGTTTGTGACATAGGAACATAGGATACTTCTGAGTTCATTGTATGTACTGACCATCATCTCTGTTCTGGGAAAGCTTTTTAGAAAAGTGAGGTGCTTGTCGGTGGGATCGATTAGATCATCAGCTATGGACATGGGGTCACGATACGGCTCGCCCTGCTTCAGCACAAACATCACCTTCTTCCAGTTGGAACAGGCCACCTGTAGATGAGAACAAGGCCAAGAGTTTCCAGACATGTTAGTGGCACTGTCAGGCTGTACTCAACGGTGCATCAAGCAAACAAGCCTTTTCTTAAACTTGTGTGACGTGTGTTGTGTGTATTCATGTCTGTATCACCTTGGGAATGAAACAGTAGATGATGCCGTGAGTGTCATCCACAAGGAGGTTCTCCAGGTCTCTGTCATTTATATCATCTATACTGCGCTTCCCATCAGACAATTCCACTTTGTAATCACAGCAGGTTTCTTTCACATGCTGCTTTCTCTGTTCCTGCACCTGATGCATCCTCTCCTCTGTGATGAGAAGAACAAGAAAATATGTCCTAAACATCCAAAAGTATCAGTGTTGAATTAACTGTGCTTTAGGACATTTCTCTCAGTGAGATTATAAAAGCCAGATACGTATGGTGTAAGACAGCTGTCAAAAAGATGTATCCGTAATTCAATAATTCATATTCATAATAAATAACAATTTGTGTGTAAAAAAAGTTGTTGCACACAAAATTCTGCTGTCATATCCGTGAGTCTGTGAAATTGGGTTCGGGTTAGGATTGTTGTTATGAGTATGAATCGAAAAGCTTTGAGTGCAAAGTCTTGTGAATACAACTCAAATTTCTACGAGTACAAAGTCTTCACTGTGAATACGACTTCAAGTTTACGGGTACAAGTAAACCAGGACAGGACTCGTACAATAAGGCCCACAAACATATATATACATGTAAGAAGTACCTGTACCTCATCTGTGTCACGTACATCATTAGTCATTTATATACGTACTTTTTGACCTGAGCGATTACACTGCTTATCAAGAAAGACAGAAATATCTCAAGCAGACACCGGACCACACAGGTCAGATGTTAGAGGAACATTTAATTATGGTATTTATCAACAATTCATATCAGACAATTCATATAGTTAAATTTATTAAACAGTTGAATGAATATGTATAAAATTCTAAAGACACAACTAAGCAAAAGAGTTGATGGGAACATTTCAGGCTTCCAGGAACAGCATCAACATGCTGTTGTGCAGAAAATGACGACCGTCCTGCACAGAGCGACTCATCTCCTCAAACCAGAGGAGATGGAGGAAGTGAATGAGGTGGAGGAGGTGATGAGGTGAATGAGGTGAATGAGGTGGAGGAGGTGAACGAGATGGAGGAGGTGAATGAGATGGAGGAGGTGAATGAGGTGGAGGATGTGAATGAGGTGGAGGAGGTGAATGAGGTGGAGGAGGCGAAAGAAATGGAGGAGGTGATGAGATGGAGGAGGTGATGAGGTGGAGGAGGTGAATGAGATGGAGGAGGTGATGAGGTGAATGAGGTGAATGAGGTGGAGGAGGTGAATGAGATGGAGGAGGTGAATGAGGTGGAGGAGGTGAATGAGATGGAGGAGGTGATGAGGTGGAGGAGGTGAATGAGATGGAGGAGGTGATGAGGTGGAGGAGGTGAATGAGGTGGAGGAGGTGAATGAGATGGAGGAGGTGATGAGATGGTGGGGGTGATGAGGTGGAGGAGGTGAATGAGGTGGAGGAGGTGAATGAGGTGGAGGAGGTGAATGAGGTGGAGGAGGTGAATGAGATGGAGGAGGTAATGAGATGGAGGAGGTGATGAGGTGGAGGAGGTGAATGAGATGGAGGAGGTGATGAGGTGAATGAGGTGAATGAGGTGGAGGAGGTGAATGAGATGGAGGAGGTGAATGAGGTGGAGGAGGTGAATGAGATGGAGGAGGTGATGAGATGGAGGAGGTGAATGAGATGGAGGAGGTGAATGAGGTGGAGGATGTGAATGAGGTGGAGGAGGTGAATGAGGTGGAGGAGGCAAATGAAATGGAGGAGGTGATGAGGTGGAGGAGGTGAATGAGATGGAGGAGGTGATGAGGTGGAGGAGGTGAATGAGGTGGAGGAGGTGAATGAGATGGAGGAGGTGATGAGATGGAGGAGGTGAATGAGGTGGAGGAGGTGAATGAGATGGAGGAGGTGATGAGGTGGAGGAGGTGAATGAGGTGGAGGAGGTGAATGAGATGGAGGAGTTGAATGAGATGGAGGAGTTGAATGAGATGGAGGAGGTGATGAGGTGGAGGAGGTGATGAGGTGGAGGAGGTGAATGAGATGGAGGAGGTGAATGAGGTGGAGGAGGTAAATGAGATGGAGGATGTGAATGAGATGGAGGAGGTGATGAGGTGGAGGAGGTGAATGAGGTGGAGGAGGTGAATGAGGTGGAGGAGGTGAATGAGATGGATGAGGTGAATGAGGTGGAGGAGGTGAATGAGATGGAGGAGGTGAATGAGGTGGAGGAGGTGAATGAGGTGAGGAGGTGGAGGAGGTGAATGAGGTGATGAGATGGAGGAGGTGAATTAGGTGGATGAGGTGATGAGGTGGAGGAGGTGAATGAGGTGGAGGAGGTGAATGAGATGGAGGAGGTGAATGTGATGGAGGAGGTGATGAGGTGGAGGAGGTGAATGAGATGGAGGAGGTGAATGAGGTGGAGGAGGTGGAGGAGGTGAATGAGGTGGAGGAGGTGATGAGGTGGAGGAGGTGAATGAGATGGAGGAGGTGGAGGAGGTGAATGAGGTAGAGGTGAATGAGATGGAGGAGGTGATGAGGTGGAGGAGGTGAATGAGGTGGAGGAGGTGAATGAGATGGAGGAGGTGATGAGGTGGAGGAGGTGAATAAGATGGAGGAGGTGATGAGGTGGAGGAGGTGAATGAGATGGAGGAGGTGAATGAGGTGGAGGAGGTGAATGAGATGGAGGAGGTGAATGAGGTGGAGGAGGTGAATGAGGTGGAGGAGGTGAA
This sequence comes from Scophthalmus maximus, assembly GCF_022379125.1. Classification (NCBI taxonomy): domain Eukaryota; kingdom Metazoa; phylum Chordata; class Actinopteri; order Pleuronectiformes; family Scophthalmidae; genus Scophthalmus; species Scophthalmus maximus. The sequence goes on along the minus strand of NC_061516.1, from coordinate 30,958,131 downwards.
TGAGATGGAGGAGGTGATGAGGTGGAGGAGGTGAATGAGGTGGAGGAGGTGAATGGGGTGGAGGATGTGAATGAGGTGGAGAAGGTGAATGAGGTGGAGGAGGCGAATGAGATGGAGGAGGTGATGAGGTGGAGGAGGTGAATGAGATGGAGGAGGTGATGAGGTGGAGGAGGTGAATGAGGTGGAGGAGGTGAATGAGATGGAGGAGGTGATGAGATGGTGGAGGTGAATGAGGTGGAGGAGGTGAATGAGATGGAGGAGGTGAATGAGATGGAGGAGGTGAATGAGGTGGAGGAGGTGAATGAGATGGAGGAGGTGATGAGGTGGAGGAGGTGAATGAGATGGAGGAGGTGATGAGGTGGAGGAGGTGAATGAGGTGGAGGAGGTGAATGAGATGGAGGAGGTAATGAGATGGAGGAGGTGAATGAGGTGGAGGAGGTGAATGAGATGGAGGAGGTGAATGAGGTGGAGGAGGTGAATGAGATGGAGGAGTTGAATGAGATGGAGGAGTTGAATGAGATGGAGGAGTTGAATGAGATGGAGGAGGTGATGAGGTGGAGGAGGTGATGAGGTGGAGGAGGTGAATGAGATGGAGGAGGTGAATGAGGTGGAGGAGGTAAATGAGATGGAGGATGTGAATGAGATGGAGGAGGTGATGAGGTGGAGGAGGTGAATGAGATGGAGGAGGTGAATGAGGTGGAGGAGGTGAATGAGGTGGAGGAGGTGAATGAGATGGATGAGGTGAATGAGGTGGAGGAGGTGAATGAGATGGAGGAGGTGAATGAGGTGGAGGAGGTGAATGAGGTGGAGGAGGTGAATGAGGTGAGGAGGTGGAGGAGGTGAATGAGGTGATGAGATGGAGGAGGTGAATTAGGTGGATGAGGTGATGAGGTGGAGGAGGTGAATGAGGTGGAGGAGGTGAATGAGATGGAGGAGGTGAATGTGATGGAGGAGGTGATGAGGTGGAGGAGGTGAATGAGATGGAGGAGGTGAATGAGGTGGAGGAGGTGGAGGAGGTGAATGAGGTGGAGGAGGTGATGAGGTGGAGGAGGTGAATGAGATGGAGGAGGTGGAGGAGGTGAATGAGGTAGAGGTGAATGAGATGGAGGAGGTGATGAGGTGGAGGAGGTGAATGAGATGGAGGAGGTGATGAGGTGGAGGAGGTGAATGAGATGGAGGAGGTGAATGAGGTGGAGGAGGTGAATGAGATGGAGGAGGTGAATGAGGTGGAGGAGGTGAATGAGGTGGAGGAGGTGAATGAGATGGAGGAGGTGATGAGGTGGAGGAGGTGAATGAGGTGGAGGAGGTGAATGAGGTGAAGGATGTGAATGAGGTGGAGAAGGTGAATGAGGTGGAGGAGGCGAATGAGATGGAGGAGGTGATGAGGTGGAGGAGGTGAATGAGATGGAGGAGGTGATGAGGTGGAGGAGGTGAATGAGGTGGAGGAGGTGAATGAGATGGAGGAGGTGATGAGATGGTGGAGGTGAATGAGGTGGAGGAGGTGAATGAGATGGAGGAGGGGAATGCGATGGAGGAGGTGAATGAGGTGGAGGAGGTGAATGAGATGGAGGAGTTGAATGAGATGGAGGAGGTGATGAGGTGGAGGAGGTGAATGAGATGGAGGAGGTGAATGAGGTGGAGGAGGTAAATGAGATGGAGGAGGTGATGAGGTGGAGGAGGTGAATGAGATGGAGGAGGTGAATGAGGTGGAGGAGGTGAATGACATGGAGGAGGTGAATGAGATGGAGGAGGTGAATGAGGTGGAGGAGGTGAATGAGGCGATGAGATGGAGGAGGTGAATTAGGTGGAGGAGGTGATGAGGTGGAGGAGGTGATGAGGTGGAGGAGGTGAATGAGGTGGAGGAGGTGAATGAGATGGAGGAGGTGAATGAGGTGGAGGAGGTGAATGAGGTGGAGGAGGTGAATGAGGTGAATGAGGTGGAGGAGGTGAATGAGGTGGAGGAGGTGATGAGGTGGAGGAGGTGAATGAGGTGGAGGAGGTGAATGAGGTGGAGGAGGTGAATGAGATGGAGGAGGTGAATGAGGTGGAGGAGGTGATGAGGTGGAGGAGGTGATGAGGTGGAGGAGGTGAATGAGGTGGAGGAGGTGAATGAGATGGAGGAGGTGAATGAGGTGGAGGAGGTGATGAGATGGAGGAGGTGATGAGGTGGAGGAGGTGAATGAGGTGGAGGAGGTGATGAGGTGGATGAGGTGGAGGAGGTGAATGAGATGGGGGAGGTGAATGAGGTGGAGGAGGTGAATGAGGTGATGAGATGGAGGAGGTGAATTAGGTGGAGGAGGTGATGAGGTGGAGGAGGTGATGAGGTGGAGGAGGTGAATGAGGTGGGGGAGGTGAATGAGATGGAGGAGGTGAATGAGGTGGAGGAGGTGAATGAGGTGGAGGAGGTGAATGAGGTGAATGAGGTGGAGGAGGTGAATGAGGTGGAGGAGGTGATGAGGTGGAGGAGGTGAATGAGGTGGAGGAGGTGAATGAGATGGAGGAGGTGAATGAGGTGGAGGAGGTGATGAGGTGGAGGAGGTGATGAGGTGGAGGAGGTGAATGAGGTGGAGGAGGTGAATGAGGTGGAGGAGGTGAATGAGGTGGAGGAGGTGATGAGATGGAGGAGGTGATGAGGTGGAGGATGTGAATGAGGTGGAGGAGGTGATGAGGTGGATGAGGTGGAGGAGGTGAATGAGATGGAGGAGGTGAATGAGATGGAGGAGGTGAATGAGGTGATGAGGTGGAGGAGGTGAATTAGGTGGAGGAGGTGATGAGGTGAAGGAGGTGGAGGAGGTGATGAGGTGGACGAGGTGATAAGGTGGAGGAGGTAAATGAGGTGGAGGAGGTGAATGAGGTGGACGAGGTGATGAGGTGGAGTAGTTGATGAGGCGAATGAGGTGGAGGTCGGCTGCTCGTCTTGATGGTCATGACGCGTTTTGCCATGTTGCTGGTGCCAAATCAGGATTCTTCCTCCTGAAGATTCACAGAAGAGACATAAACACACACACAAGAACCAAAGCAGATTTGGTGACTTGGAAATACAGTAAGCATTTAATAAATGAATTTTAATGTATAAAAATGGATATCATTGTATATTATAGAACTTTGGGATTTCTTTTGTTTGGTTGCAATTATATATACACCTCATGTAAGAAACCGTTGCTTTCCAAGAATGAGTAAGAACATGAACAGTAGTTATTTAGTATTAAGATTAATACAACTTATTTACAGTGTGTCCGACAGACGCAGCTCTGCTCTCTCTCCTCTCACCACAGCTTCTCTCATTAAATAAACATCTAAAACTATGAACGTTAACTTTGCCCTCTGACAAAAACATTACAGAAAATACCTATAAGCTCTGAGACCAGCGATTGATCATTTGATTTAACCAAAACGGAAAAATTGCTCATGTTGAACTGCGACAGAGACAGCGGGACTTTCCACAAGGACTTGCCGAGATGAGGCTGCTCTCGACGGGCACCGAGAGCGCTGACCATAGATATAAAGTCAAAACAACTATATTCTCGCCTCAAAACATCTTTAAAGTACATTTCGGGATTTATTTCAAAAGTTTTAACTTACGGCTGAGACTTTTCTCCTTCCGCTTGCTGCCGTTGGTTGTCGCGAAATGCATTCTGGGATACGTGGCTCTCCCAAGAACACACAAGTCTCCTCCGATGCATCCTGGGTAAAGGGGGCACGGCGAGAACAACATCCGGGCATCCGTTCTTGGCTCGATGCGTTCTTTGTATGTGAACAGTACTTCATGGTACTTTGGCAGCTACTGATGACGTTTCGTGAGAACACAAGAACGCAAGTACAGAGAAGAACGCACATTGAGAAACGGACGCCGTTTGTCTCTGGGGCTACATGCGCAGGCGAATTGTTAACATTATGAATATGAATTATTGAATTACGGATACATCTTTTTGACAGCTGTCTTACACCATAGATACGGAACAGGAACAGTGCAGAACACACACACACACACACACACACACACACTGTATTTTACTTTACCATCCTTGTGCTGTAACTTTTCCCATCCGTAAAGGCACAACATGATGACAAAAATGGATCCAAGTATTCCAAGGGGCAGCAGGAGTCTTCTGTCTGCTGCCATGGCAGTGTCAGCTTACACTAACCAACCAGAAACAATAAAAGTACACCGACTTATCAAAACCTTAAATACAAAGGGCATAAACAATTATCTTCAGTTTGTTTTGCAAATGAAATACTACTTATACTGTACCAGTTACAGAAGATGCAGATAACAATGTTACCAAAAACTGGAAAACTGATTCCAAAATGCACATAAATTGAAGCTGCAGTTCAGCAAGAAAGGGATGGATGCTGACACCCTGTATTAAAAGAGCACCAGGGCTAAATTGTTATTTATTATTTATTATTGCTTCATGAAAGTTATCTTTCACATTTTATCTCATCATCTCAATTTCTGAGACATGAATCTATGCAAGGGTGTAACTTTGGTCTGAGAAGTGGGGCGGACACAAGACAGGGGGTCTGGTGGTCCTCTGCCAGAAATTTTCTTTCAATTTGAAACTTCTACATACATTTAGGGACTCCTTTGTAGGGTTCAGGTGTTTCACATAATATTTTGTGAGACTATGCTGGTGGACGTCAGACCCTGTAGGGGGGTCCGGGGGTATGCTCCCCCAGAAGAAAATGTTGTACAGTTCATAGTTAAATCCATCAATCTGGTGAATTTTCACAACAATTTAGGAGGCTAGATCTATGAATAACTTTATGTTCTTGTTAACAAGTGTATGCTGTAGTTCCTGGAAGAGATTATTTATGAGGATATTGTAATGTATCAGATGATTTTCCCTAATATTTCTATAGACCATAATTCTGTCTGTATAATAATTTTCCTTTAATTACTCCATCATATGTTTTGTGATCCTCAAAGGAATGAAGTTAATTTTCAGACATATACATTTCATATATATGGGCAGCACAGAGGCTGCTCTGAATGTACAGAATGTCCCCGTCGGTCTCTGTCCCCGCCCAGTCGTGCGCGTCCTCGTGCGGCACACGGGTCTCGCAGCAGAGACGCTCCCGCTTGCGGCTGCGCGCATACGCAAGAAAAAAAGTCATCGTTGCTGCGCCCCCAGGACCTTCTGTGGCCTGTGCCAAGAAGTGTCCCTGCCTGTTCTCATTCAGAAGATATGATTATCCTGTAGTGTCTGTCTGTCAATCTATGTAATGTGAGTAGCACGTGGGGTACACGTGTTTCTTGCTCTGTAATGTTATCTGAGCATTGTATAAGCACATGTGAAACCAGAGGTTCTTTCTGAAGGACACCACGGTCCTATATAAGTCTACGTTTTACGCAGTATGAACAGAGTTTTCTTTTGGCTGGATGCTCTCCAAGCTCTGCAGTGTCTTTTTGTAATAAACCTTTATATACAATCAAGACGGTGTGAGTGGACTTCTCTTCAATACATCTTCACATCATTGCTACTTAGTATACAACAATCCTTAGCTTATCTACTGAATCAACCAACTCACACCTCCTTTCTTTCTCTTCATCCACGACATTAAATTCATCTGCTGCTGGCGTTTCCTTTTTATGTTCCTGCAGTGCCGCAACCGAGATACCTGCTCATGAGAAGGTTCTGCTGTTCAGTGAACTAGTTTTAGAATGTGCACAAGACGTTGGGGCTCCGTTTGTGAAGTGGAGCACAGTGAAATAAACGGCAACATTGCGCCACATTTAGCATCAAACAACGTATAGAAAAGTGGGGTGAATTTTTGTAAGTCACCAGGATCCAGTTGGGCGACTGGCCCAGTCTGGTTGTTATGTGAGTTATGTGAGTTATGTGAGTTTGTGAGGTGTGGTGCTGCGGATCCCATTGTGACGCCTGGCAGATGGCACCAGAGCCACAACCGTCCTGGGAAGGAGCGTGGCCCATTACACCGAGCTCTTATGAGGGTTCTTCTGCTGACTTGTACCCCCTCCAGGTTGATGAACTGCGGCCTGGTTTTAAATGTGCGCATCTCACAAATCAGTTCTGCCGATGAGCACATCATTATATATAACTTCACTCCTGTGCAGTGTAACGTCGCCAAAAACTGTGAATTGCTGCCAAAAGTGCCCTTCCCTTCACGATGTTCTCATCGTGTCAGTGACGCACGATGAGAAGTGACTGTGTCACAGACGTCACTGCCAGAGGAAGATCGGTTAACCGATTTTTCATTTTGGCAGTGAATTTGCATTTTATGTACATATTAAATTCAACCATCACATTTACATTTGACATTTAGATTTTATTTAAAAACAAGAAAAGTATATCGTGAACAAATATTGCTGTAAATCTGGTTAAAAGTGACTTTAAAAAGTTCACACCACTTCACAAACGGAGCCTCATAGACACCGTATTCTCCATCGACTTGTTCAAGTCATTGGTATCGCTGCGGTAACCGTCATCAAATATAAACATCAATCTCAGGTGCTATGAAATACATTTGTTTTCTTCCTGAACAATGTTTAGAATACATTTATTCCCGTAGCAGTCTGTTCTTTCAACTATTGTTCATCCGGAGGGTGTTTTCAGGCACACTGATAAAGTTTTCGATTTGAACAAATCTATGCAGTATTTTCAAAGTCACATTAGTTTTTTGTAGTTTGTATTTCATGACTGTACTTCAAAAAAAAAAAAGATAAGAAAAGATTCATCAGCTTCTGTCGAACTGAGGACAGAGGGGCACTCATCCATCAACAAGTGTCCAGGTTACAAAGTGCGCACGTTCTGCGACCATAAGAAGCCAACTTACCGATGTCTGGATCCAGATGGGCGACTGGCACAGGCAGATGACCACAGCTGGCTTGTTCGAGAAAAGACTCTTTTTTTCTTCCGTAAGCGCGCAGGTGCGAGCGGGAGCGTCTCTGACCCGCGACCCGCAGGTGTGGGCGGGGCCAGCCTCGCTGAGAGGGCTGCGTTCTGTTCAGGTTGAATAGTTCCGAGGCGACGCGGATACATGTCCAACGTGTTTCAGGTGAGCCAAGCGTCAACAGGCTCAGCGGTGCTAACGAGCAGCTGTGTAAAATAACGCAGCAGGCTCTCTTTTTTACTTTATCCTCACACCGTTACCAAGTGGGATGATGCTGCTTAATTTACACAACTCAAGTTTAACCAGAAAAAGAAATTCCCCTCAACGCAGTATTAATGGACAAAAGCTTGAGTTTCAACAACAGGGTTTGGTAGTGTTATATTCGTTTTGCACTGATTTAAAACATACTAACTAGTAACCATGCAGACTTGAGCTGTGTTTACATCTGATAAATTAATTGTAAAAAGCCCTGAAATATAAATTGACCTGAAAACTGAGCCTCCAACGGAGACCATGTAAACACAAGACTTTAACCATTCTGGTGGGGCTTTCTTTTTTTATTTTTTCTTATGGTGAACCACAACCCTTGCATTCTCTTTTTCTGCATCTTTCCTATACTTAAGTTCACATTTTTTTCAGATGTGTATATTGAAAGTAAATTTAAAGTGGAAGAATTGTAGAATTGTGGACTAAAAATTACATCTACCAAGATATGCCTAGTAAAGCCCATGTCTTTGTTTTTCTAGTGTTGTGCTGCATGTGGAAATGCAAAGACTGTGGGAAGACTGTTACAAGACGATCTGAACTCCTCAAGCACTACAAACTAAATCATAGACATTACGGACGGGGCCATGCATATCCGTGCACTTACTTAAATTGTTCATGTAGATTCAAGACCTGGAACGCTTTACTGAGCCATTTGTCAAGAAAGCACCCTGCCCAACGAGCTGTTACCAAAGCTGTGTCCACGTTCGAATGCCAGCTTTGTGGCCATAATCAACTCTCTACAGAAAGGGATTTTATTCAACACATCTCTCAGCATCTTAAAAATAAGGAGACTGTGACGTGTGTGTTCCAGGACTGTGAATATAAAACCAACGTCTATGAGAACTTTAAAAGTCATAAATACCGAAAAACACTCTGGCACAGACCGTGTCTTTAAACCTGGGATAAGTTCTGTTGAAGACTGTGCCAGTGTTGCCAGTGGCATTTCAGATGCAGAAAGTTTAGAGAGTGATGTCAATTTAGAGTCTGCTTTTGACAATGGACATTCTGAAAATGTAGAAAAGGATATTGAGGTTAAACTTGCTTCAGTCCTCCTTAAATTGGAACATATCTTCCTTGTGTCTAATGCAGCTCTAGATGAACTTTTGCAGGAGTTAAACAGTTTGATTGGTTCTCTTTCTCTGCCAATTACTAAGAAGACTATTAGCCAGGTATTGCAAGATCATGGATGCCAGCTTGACCCATCAGTTGTCGAAAAGCTAGCCACTGCACTCTGTGAGACAAACCCTGTTAAAAAAGTAATTGGAGATAAAGGTCCACTTTCCAGTTCATGGAGGCGAAAGTTCTATTATAAGAAACACTTTAATGTAGTGTAACCAGTGGAATATATACTTGACCGAAAGAATCGCAAGTCATTTCAATATATTTCAATTTTAAAGTCTTTGCAGCAAATTCTTGACTGCCAGAGAATCTTAGATCAAGCTTGTAATTTGAATACTGTAGTTGAACAGCCTCAGAGATCTAGTGTGCACATATACAAATCTTTCTTTGACGGTGCCTTCTTTAAAGAAAATCAACTGTTGTCTAAGCAGGAAAGCATTTCATCGATATTATATATTGATGATTTTGAAATATGTAACCCACTTGGTACATCCAGGAGGAAGCATAAGATTTGTGGTTTGTACTGGACTCTGGGTAATTTGCCACCAGGTTGTAACTCTACATTATCCTCCATCTATTTGGCTGCTTTAATCAAAAGTAATGATCTGAAGTGCTACGGGTATGAGAAAGTGTTAGAACCTTTAATTAATGATCTTGTTATTTTGGAACAGAGTGGAATATTTGTAACAAAGTTAGGCAGAACGGTAAAGGGCACAGTTCAGTGTGTGGTTGCTGACAACCTTGGTGCTCACGGTATTGCTGGATTTGTTGAAAATTTTTCAGGGTCTTACGTATGTAGGTTTTGCACTGGAGAAAGAGCAGACTTCCAGACATCCAAAGTTAGAAGTGGAGCCTTTACTTTAAGAACCAAAGATACTCACTCAGATCATTTGAAAGTTCTTGAGGAAAATGATATGCTCAATTATTATGGTGTAAAATCACAGTGTATTTTGTCAAAGCGCCTCTCATATTTTGACGTTACCACTGGGTTTCCCCCAGATATTGTGCACAATCTTTTTGAAGGAATTGTTCCTTTTGAACTTTCACTTTGCCTCAATGCACTCATAAAAAAAAAAGTATTTCACATTAGTTACACTGAATGAGGCAATATGCACATTCAACTTTAAGTGGACTGACAAAACTAACCGACCTCATCCCGTGGCTGTCAGTTTTGGATCTAAAAATACTGTTGGAGTAAATGCACATGAGAATTGGAGTCTCATCAGATTTTTGCCTTTGTTGATCGGAGGGAGAGTTCCCTGTGAGGAGCCAGCTTGGCAGGTCTTAACAGACCTGAAGGACATTGTTGATCTTGTTGTCTGTCCCGTTCATACTGAGGACTCCATTGCATATCTTGATTTTAAAATCTCGGAGCACAGAACCAGATTTCAAGAGTTTTTCCAAGAATGTGCGCTTAAACCAAAACACCATTTCGTGGAGCATTATCCATACTTGATCCATCAGTTTGGTCCACTGGTTGCCCTATGGACCATGCATTTTGAAGCAAAGCATAGCTTTTTTAAGAGAGTTGCAAGGAATATCAGGGGCTTCAAAAATGTGCTCCTTTCCCTTTCTGAGAAACATCAGTATCAGATTGCACATCATTTGCACGCATGTAGCTTTGCCAGGCCTCCACTGGAAGTGACAAATGTTTCTACTGTTCACATCGATGTTCTTAACAAGGAAATCTCAAATGCTCTGAGACAGAAGTCTTCAAATATTGACACAGTGTGCTTGCCAAAAGTGTGACATACAATGGACTAAACTACAAATGTGGGATGATCTTGACCCATGGCTCACTGGGAGGACTGCCAGAGTTTTGTGAAATCATCCAAATGCTGATCATGCTGGACAAGTTGGTCTTCATTGTCAGCAAGCTCAGTGGATGGTGTATTGAACACCATAGAGCTTATGATCTCAAAACATCGCCAGGCAAGGAAGTGGAACTTATTGACCCACAAGAACTACATGACGCATACCCATTGGCAGACTATAAAATTGAAGGAATGCGTCTTGTCACGATGAAAAGATATATCCATGCTTAAAGGGTGAGGCCTCTCAATGTGATTACGTTATTTGTGGGGGGGGGGGCACCATTTTGTTCTCAAAACAAATCTGCTTCTTGCCATACACCAAAATGGTCTTTAAGGTGGTCTGTAACATTTGACATACACAATTAGTTAAAGTAGGTTAATAACAGCACATAATTTCCAAGAGCACAGTAACAGTGTGTGGGATTTTTACGTTGTCAAAATGGTGGACCCTTTACCTGAAGAACACCTGTACATTTGTTTTAATGTGCCTTTTTTAATAGCAGTTACAGTATAAATGCTCATTTGCCTGACTTGCTGAACATTACTAACTTTCCGCTTTCTGTGTTCACTTCTCAGACTGCCATGGCTGGTTCGTCGCCTGCAAGACTGAAGGTGATTTTGGGGGAGAGCAATATTGAAAAACTGACACTCCCAAATGGCATTCCAGAGTCATTCGATGAGCTTCTTTGCAAAGTGAAGACTACCTTTGGGCTAAAGGGCAACATCAGATTGCAATACATGGACCAAGATTTTGGCAATGACTTTTTCAATCTGAATTCTACCTCTGAACTTCAGGACTTGGGAACAATCAAGGTAGTCAACCAGCAAACAAGTCCACCTTTGATCAGTGCCCCTGAGACCACATCATCTCATTTCCATTCCTTTGAATCAGAGGACTCTGTTTCATTGGCATCAAATGAAACAATAATCATCTCATCCCCTGAATCTGTGTCTTCTCGAATCAGCAGTGGCCAATGGAATTTCAAATTCCCAGATTTTCATATGACACAGAGCTGCAGTTAGAGAAAGGGAATTCTGAATACCAAATTAGCCAAAAAATGTTGAATGTCAGCTCCCAAATCAAGTCTGATATCCTAAATAGACTAGGAGAGGACATTTACCAATACAAGGCCTACCCAGAGGATGCACATTTCTGCATAGTTGCAGAGGCCTTAGTCAAGAGGCACCCTTGTTTGAAAGAGCCTGGTTCCTTCAATGGCTGCTACGGTTGGAAACAGCGATTGAAGTACAAAATGGGAAACTACAGGACCCAGCTGAAATTGCAGGGGTGTCCAGAGTTGTCGGTAAATTCCCTGAAATCCAAAGCTACTACAGATGCTTTCCCTGCTAAAAAAGTGAAGAGGCCAAAACGAGCTGAAGCCAACTTTTATCCATCCTTCCCTGTTGGGGAGACTCTGGAAAGCCTTGAGAAAGAGAGGCTTAAACTTCTGTCAGAGGTCGGGATAAGGAACAATGAAAGGGTCATTGCAGACAAAATGGCGCGCAGGTTTGCCATCAGACGGCAGGAGGTGGTGAACCAAGAACCCAGCATTAAGGTCTTCCAAGACAGATGGCCGGCACTGTTCCAACAGAATGAGGTAATATTGTACAGCATTCTTATGTCGTTACTTTTTTAAAACTGAGATTGTTCACTGGCTAATGCCAGTTGCATTTCCTTAAAGTCAGAATACAATATCCACTTTCATTTTTTTGTTGTTGTTCCAGATCAATGCAGAGTTCCAGAGGCTCATGACTGTTAGTCTTGAGCCAAAATTCATGGCCCAGTTGGATGTCTACACAAGTCAGCTGATGAGGGTCGTCTGTGCTAAAGGAGGAGCAACCCACCAGAAGACTGCTGACATCATGGCTGCTTTTGATCAGGTAGCTCTACTTTATGAAAGACGCTCCTTGATATCTGCGAGGGGTGGCACACTTTATCTGTATAAATATTAATACATTAACTGATGTTTCATATGCTAGACATATTTTCAGCTACTCAAAAAGGGACACCTTTGAACTCTCATCCCTTTTTTTAATGAATGACTACCATCACAAGTTTTTGAATGAAGTAAATATAGGAATTTAGCTGTGAGACTAAAGGCAAATGTTCAAACGATTTTGAAACGGTGAAACTAATCAAGATTGTGTTGTCCTAGAATGAGAACATTCATCTTCGGAGAGAGTGTGTACTGAAAACTCTCATCGTCTACCTGGGAGAAGATCCAGATGACCTGATTAAGGAATATCTCGTAAGTAATATGCATGTCGGCACATCTTGTCAAAGGGACACAGAGACATTTTCAGACACGAGATTTCTTTGTTGTAATAACCATAACAGCTAAAGCTGGTCTATTTTTTTATAACAAAAAATTAATCTTGGACACTTAGCTAGCAACAACACATAGCAAACACAGTCAAACTGGGTTTTTTTTAAGAGAAGTTTGTAGAAACACTATCTGTCAACATTTGATCCTGGTGATAGGGCTGTTACTGTTGGCATTTTTATCGAAATATTCAATCACTTTTCTGATCATCCACACCCTGCAGAGTTGGGAGAAAGCTGCCGATATGTAGACTTCAAATACATTGCACAAAAATGTAACAATATGAACCTGGAACACTATTATATATCCATATACTTTGTTTTTCTTTAAGTAAAAGTGATACCTATTATTAGTTGATTGTACAAGATTAAAGGAATAGTTTTGACACATGCAATCTTCTTTCTTTGATGGTCAGATTGATACCACTCTCTCAGCTGGTTGTGGTGACATGCAGCGAAGGAATGGTCCAGCACATAACACACATCAACCAAATAACCCTGTACCAAATCTATATAGTCTGATCCCTTTTGGCATAATTCAATGAGTCATAGTTGTTACTATTTTGTCATAATCTGTAATTATTGTGCAGTCCAGCAAAAAACTATATATATTGCAGTGGTAGATTTTAATTTTCTCATCAAGATTAGGGCATCGGAATAATCAGTGAATTCTTCTTCAGGACTCTCGAGCAGGACTTGCTGAGACGGAACTTGAGCAGCTCACCATGGCAGTGTTTGTCATTCGAAAGGAGGGGGAAGGACTGCAGGAGCCGCCTGAAGACATTGGCATTGTCATTGAGGGTGTGGAAGTGTTGAATCAACTGACTTCAGTTGCCTCAGCTTGTGCCCTGCTACTAGGTTTGATATATGCACTTAACCTAGCTTACCCAAAACCCCTTTCGGTTCACTTTTGAAGCTCTCCAAAAAATCCTCATCGTGTCATCCTCGTGTGTGTGTGTGTGTGTGTGTGTGTGTGTGACCGACCGAGTGACCGACCGAGTCACCGTACAGTCCTTGCTTTCATTTAGTCATTGGTTTCAGTCAAAAGTAGTATGAAACATGAAGAAGCTTGAAATTTATTTGAAGCCATACCATAGCCATGCTATGGAAGCACAGTCTCTTTCTCGTTCGCCCTTTACTTCAAAAGGCAATCGCAACCAATATTCCTCAAACCAAAGTGTAAAAAACTTTGCACTGATACTGCAATAGATGTAGGAGGAGCAAGAGTTTGTTCTCTCCAAACATGTTTTCATGTATATAGATTTTTTTTTATTTGATTTAACTTTTCACATTTTCTAAAAAAGAAGAAGCTTATACAGCCCAGAGGATGTGTTGCTGTTTAGAGCTAACAACAAGGACTCACTGTGGTAATGTTGGGTTTGTTGTATTTGTTTATTACAACAACTTTCAAAAGTGTACGATGGTGCATATATTTGTGTCCCATTTTACTTTCTTTTATGAAGCAATTGGTTACATTGAATATGATACATGAAGAGGCTTGAAATTTACTTTTCGATTAAAGTGATTAATCTGCTTATTTTCTTAGACATATATGAAACATAAAAAATATTGTGAAGAGGGGTCCATTATATTTTCAATTAAGAATCAGCAAATTTATTTTACATCTACACTCTAAAATGAGTGCCCCCCCCCCCCCCCCCCCCCCAATACCCATTTTCACTGTTCAATTTTCCGAATGTTGAGTGGCTCTAGCTGTTTAAAGGGGATTTGTATTTGGACAATTTTGTCCCCACCCTGTTTTGCACTTGTACTTGTGTGATAATGCTGTAGAGCATGTTTTGAAACTGTTGTGCATATTTCCATTATCTGCTGTTGCACTGATACTATGCAGAAGTTAAAATAATGTTGTCCTATTAACTGTGATGCAATTTACATGCATTTGTTGAAGTGAAAAAGGACAATCTAAGTTTTATGCATAATTTATTTTTTTACATAAAGTGTAAAGAAACGCATACAATTTGAATCTTTATTCCCACCCAACCAACTAAAATTGTGCACTTAGGTAACCTAAAAAACTGCTTTTCCCGAGATCACCTAACTAGTTTGTTTTGAAGTAGGGTTTTACTTCACTTTAAAGCAAATAATTGAGTTGGAAAGATTGGAAACTTTAAGTTGACTTACCTCGAATTTAAGTTGCGTCAATGAAAACTTTTGATTAGGAAGCAATCAGATTCTTAAATACATCTGACTCGAAGCAATTGTGTTTATCTAACTTATTCATTTGATTTGGGAAAACTTAATTTAATAGTGTGTTACCAATTGACATAATTTTTTTAAGTTGGTCCAACAATTTTCTTTTTTCAGTGCAGTTATGTGACTATTTACACAGGAATAGTCTGCTCGAAGACTTTCAGTCAGGGTTTAGAAAACATCATAGTACAGAAACAGCACTACCGAAGGTTACCAACGACCTTCTCATGGCCTCAGACAGTGGACATGTTTCTATTCTCGTCCTTTTAGATCTTAGTGCTGCATTTGATACCATCGATCACAAAATTCTGTTACAGAGACTAGAACACATTGGGATTAAAGGAACAGCACTAGAATGGTTTAAGTCCTACTTATCTAATAGATTTCAGTTTGTTAACGTTAATAACAAATCTTCCATTCATACAAAAGTGAGACATGGAGTACCACAAGGTTCTGTACTGGGACCGATACTTTTCACTTTATATATGCTTCCTTTAGGCAATATTATAAGAAAACGCCACACCAATTTCCATTGCTACGCTGATGATACCCAGCTGTATTTATCTATAAAGCCAGATGAAACTAATCAGGTAGACAAACTTCAGGATTGTCTTAAAGACATAAAGGCCTGGATGACTTATAATTTTTTACTTCTAAATTCAGAAAAAACGGAGGTCATTGTACTCGGCCCTAAACACCTCAGAGAAACATTATCTGATCATATAGTTACCTTGGATGGCATTACCTTGGCCTCCAGCTCTACTGTGAGAAACCTTGGAGTTACCTTTGACCAGGACATGTCCTTTGACTCACACATGAAACAAGTCTCTAGGACAGACAGCCTTCTTTCACCTGCGCAAAATCAAGAACATTAGAAACATCTTATCTCAAAAGGATGCTGAAAAACGAGTCCATGCATTTGTTACTTCTAGACTGGACTACTGTAATTCATTACTGTTAGAATGCCCCAATAAGTCTGTGAAAAGCCTCCAGCTAATCCAAAATGCCGCAGCACGAGTTCTGACAGGAACTAAAAAAAGAGATCATATTTCTCCAGTGTTAGAATCTCTGCATTGGCTTCCTGTAAAATTCAGAATAGAATTCAAAATACTGCTCCTAACCTACAAAGCCCTTAATAATCAAGCTCCATCATATCTTACAGAGCTCATAGTTTCATATTATCCCAATAGATCACTTTGCTCTGTAAACGCAGGACTACTTGTGGTTCCCAGAGTCTGTAAAAGTAGAATGGGAGGCAGAGCCTTCAGCCACCAGGCTCCTCTCCTCTGGAACCAGCTCCCAGTTTTTGTCATGGAGGCAGATACCCTGTCTACATTTAAAGTTAAACTTAAAACCTTCATCTTTGATAAAGCTTATAGTTAGAACTGCTCAGGTGTTTAATAAACCATTTCTTTATTGTGCTGTTATAGGCCTAGACTGCTGGGGGAACTTATATCATGAGCATCTTTCTCCCTCTCCCGTTCTCTCCTTCTCCCTCTCTCTCTTTATCTCTTGCTCCTTCTCCCACTTTTTTCGATCTCTGTCTCTCTCTCTCTGCCCCCATGTATCTACATTACATGTCACTAACTCTGTTTTCTCTCTCCCCTAGTAGATCTGACCCCAGAGCTGCAGGATCCAAACCCGTCATTATTATTATTATTAATAACATCATTGTATTTATAAGTATCAGTTTTCACTAATTATAAGTATTAGTCTGGTAGAAATTAAAGCAACTGTTATACTACCCCCCCACCCCCCGATATGTTTACAGTACATGTCACTAACCCTGTTTGTGTTTTCTATCTCTCCTAGTGTATCTCTGACCCCAGAGCTGCAGGACCCAAACCCCTCATTATTATTGTTATTATTAATATTAATATCATCACTAATAATAACAACAACATAATTGTGTTTTTTTAATTATAAGTATCAGTCTGGTAGAGATTACAGCGGCGGTTGTACAACTGTCCTCTCTCTTCTCTCCTACTGTCTCTCCTCCCACCCTCTTTCTGCCCACCTCTCCTCTCTTCCTCCTCTCTCTCCTCACCCCAACCGGTCGAGACAGAAGCTCCGCCCACAACTGAGTCTGGTTCTGTCAGAGATTTCTTCCTGTTAAAAGGTAAGCTATGTAAAGTGCCTTGAGACAATGTGTGTTGTGATATGGTGCTATACAAATAAAATTGAATTGAATTGAATACCCTCTCCGGGAACCATCACCTTACCGTGGTGGAGGGGTTTGTGTGTCCCTATGAACCTGAGGGCTGTGTTGTCTGGAGCCTAGTGCTCCTGGTAGGGTTTCCCATGGCAGAGTGGTCTCAGGCGAGGGGCCAGACTAAGTATGGTTCAACAAAGACACCATGGACAACAGAGGAAGAGGAAAAGGGACCCAGCCCGGAGGAAGCCCGGGGCCCCCGTCTGGAGCTAGGCCCAGGCGGCGGGCTCGTCGGCGAGCGCCTAGTGGCCGGGTTTGCCACGGAGCCCGGCCGGGCACAGCCCGAAAAAGCTTCGTGGCACCTACCTCCTCTCCATCCTGTGGGCCCACCACTCATAGGAAGAACCGCTGGTGTCGGGTGCGCTGCCACACGGGTGGCAGTGGAGGTCGGGGACCTCGACGAACCGGACCTGGGCTGCAGAAGCTGGCTCTGGGGACGTGGCACGTCACATCTCTGTGTGGGAAGGAGCCGGAGCTTGTGCGGGAGGTGGAGCGCTACCAGTTGGATCTGGTGGGGCTTACCTCTACGCACAGTTTCGGTTCTGGAATTGTACTCCTGGATAGGGGTTGGACTCTTTTTTTCTCTGGATTTGCCCAGGGGGAGAGGCGACGGGCGGGTGTGGGGATACTCACAAACCCCCGGCTGAGCGCCGCTGTGTTGGAGTTTTCCCTATGCCTTTGGGCGGTGGGGGGGAAAACTCTGACTGTTGTTTGTGCATATGCACCAAACAGGAGTTCAGAGTATTCGGCCTTTTTGGAGACCCTGAATGGAGTCCTGCAAAGGACCCCAGTAGGGGACTCCGTTGTTCTGCTGGGAGACTTCAACGCCCACGTGGGCAATGATGGAGACACCTGGAGAGGCGTGATTGGGAAGAACGGCCTCCCTGATTGGAACCCAAGTGGTTGTTTGTTATTAGACTTCTGTGCTAGCCATGGCTTGTCTATAATGAACACCATGTTCGAACATAAGGATGCTCATAAGTGTACATGGTACCAGAGCACCCTAGGCCAAAGGTCGATGATCAATTTTGTGATCGTTTCATCTGATCTGAGGCCGCATGTTTTGGACACTCGGGTGAAGAGAGGGGCGGAGCTGTCAACTGATCATCATCTGGTGGTGAGTTGGATCCGGGGGTGGGGGAAGACTCTGGATAGACCTGGTAAGCCCAAACGTGTAGTGCGGGTGAACTGGGAACGTCTGGAGGAGGCCCCCTTCCAGGAGATTTTCAACTCACACCTCCGGCGGAGCTTTTCTGAGATTCCTGTGGAGGTTGGGGGCATTGAACCCGAGTGGGAAATGCTCAAAGCTTCCATTGCTGAAGCTGCGGCGGTGAGCTGTGGTCTCAAGGTCTTAGGTGCCTCAAGGGGCGGTAACCCTCGAACTCCGTGGTGGACACCGGTGGTCAGGGAAGCTGTCCAACTGAAGAAGGAGTCCTTTAGGGATATGTTATCCCAGAGGACTCCGGAAGCAGTTGCAAGGTACCGACGGGCCCGAAGGGCTGCAGCCTCTGCCGTGTCAGAGGCAAAACAGCGGATGTGGGAGAAGTTCGGAGAAGTCATGGAGAAGGACTTTAGGTCGGCACCAAGATGCTTCTGGAAAACCATTCGACATCTCAGGAGGGGGAAACGGGGAACCATCCACGCTGTGTATAGTAAGGATGGGACACTGTTGACCTCAGCTGAGGAGGTAATCGGGCGGTGGAAGGAGCATTTTGAGGAACTCCTGAATCCGACTAACACGCCCTCTATGGTAGAGGCAGAGCTGGAGGCTGATGGAGGATCATCGTCAATTTCCCTGGCGGAGGTCACTGTGGTAGTCAAACAACTTCACAGTGGCAAAGCCCCAGGGGTTGATGAGATCCGCCCAGAAATGTTGAAAGCTTTGGGTGTGGAGGGGCTGTCTTGGTTGACACGTCTCTGCAACATTGCGTGGAGGTCGGGTACAGTGCCAAACGAGTGGCAGACCGGGGTGGTGGTTCCCCTGTTCAAAAAGGGGGACCAGAGAGTGTGTGCCAATTACAGGGGTATCACACTTCTCAGCCTCCCGGGTAAAGTCTACTCCAAGGTGCTGGAAAGGAGGGTTCGGCCAATAGTCGAACCTCAGATTGAAGAGGAACAATGTGGATTCTGTCCTGGACGTGGAACAACGGACCAGCTCTTTACCCTTGCAAGGATCCTGGAGGGGGCCTGGGAGTATGCCCATCCAGTCTACATGTGCTTTGTGGATTTGGAGGCGTATGACCGGGTCCCCCGGGAGATACTGTGGGAGGGGCTGAGGGAGTATGGGGTGAGGGGGTCACTTCTTGGGGCCATGCAATCCCTGTATACTCAAAGCAATAGCTGTGTCCGGGTTCTCGGCAGTAAGTTGGATTCGTTCCCGGTTGGGGTTGGTCTCCGCCAGGGGTGCGCTTTGTCACCAATCCTGTTTGTGATATTCATGGACAGGATATCGAGGCGTATTCGTGGTGGGGTGGGGTTGCAGCTCGGTGGCCTGGGGATCTCATCACTGCTTTTTGCAGATGATGTGGTCCTGATGGCACCATCGGTCTGTGATCTTCAGCACTCACTGGATCAGTTCGCAGCCGAGTGTGGAGCGGTTGGGATGAGAATCAGCACCTCAAAATCTGAGGCCATGGTTCTCAGCAGGAAACCGGTGGATTGTCTACTAGGGAATGAGGCCCTTACCTCAAGTAAAGGAGTTTAAGTACCTCGGGGTCTTGTTTGCGAGTGAGGGGACAATGGAGCGTGAGATTGGCCGTAGAATTGGAGCAGCGGGGGCGGTATTGCACTCGCTTTGCCGCACCGTTGTGACAAAAAGGGAGCTGAGCCGGAAGGCAAAGCTCTCGATCTACCGGTCAATCTTTGTTCCTACCCTCACCTATGGTCATGAAGGATGGGTCGTGACCGAAAAAACGAGATCGCGAGTACAAGCGGCCGAAATGGGTTTCCTTAGAAGGTGGCTGGTGTCTCCCTTAGAGATAGGGTGAGAAGCTCAGTCATCCGTGAGGAGCTCGGAGTAGAGCCGCTGCTCCTTTGCGTAGAAAGGAGCCAGTTGAGGTGGTTCGGGCATCTGGTACGGATGCCCCCTGGGCGCCTCCCCTGGGAGGTGTTCCAGGCACGTCCAGCTGGGAAGAGACCTCGGGGTAGACCCAGGACTAGGTGGAGAGATTATATCTCCACACTGGCCTGGGAACGCCTCGGGATCCCCCAGTCAGACCTGGTTAATGTGGCCCGGGAAAGGGAAGTTTGGGGCCCCCTACTGAAGCTGCTGCCCCCGCGACCCGACCACGGATAAGCGGTTGAAGATGAGATGAGATGAGATGAGATGAATTGAATACAATATCCTCATAGATAATCTCTTCCAGGAACTACAGCATACAATTGTTAACAAGAACATAAAGTTATTCATAGATCTAGCCTCCTAAATTGTTGTGAAAATTCACCAGATTGATGGATTTAACTATGAACTGTACAACATTTTCTTCTGGGGGAGCATACCCCCGGACCCCCGGACCCCCCTACAGGGTCTGACGTCCACCAGCATAGTCTCACAAAATATTATGTGAAACACCTGAACCCTACAAAGGAGTCCCTAAATGTATGTAGAAGTTTCAAATTGAAAGAAAATTTCTGGCAGAGGACCACCAGACCCCCTGTCTTGTGTCCGCCCCACTTCTCAGACCAAAGTTACACCCTTGCATAGATTCATGTCTCAGAAATTGAGATGATGAGATAAAATGTGAAAGATAACTTTCATGAAGCAATAATAAATAATAAATAACAATTTAGCCCTGGTGCTCTTTTAATACAGGGTGACAGTGTCCATCCCAGACAGAAGACTCCTGCTGCCCCTTGGAATACTTAGATCCATTTTTGTCATCATGTTGTGCCTTAAAGGATGGGAAAAGTAACAGCACAAGGGTGGTAAAGTAAAATACAGTGTGTGTGTGTGTGTGTGTGTGTGTTCTGCACTGTTCCTGTTCCGTATCTATGGTGTAAGACAGCTGTCAAAAAGATGTATCTGTAATTCAATAATTCATATTCATAGTGTTAACAATTCGCATGCGCATGTAGCCCCAGAGACAAACAGTGGCCTTTTCTCAATGTGCGTTCTTCTCTGTACTTGCGTTCTCGTGAAACGTCATCAGCCGCAGCCAAAAATGACGTGTTGACACGTTTTTACGTTGTTCGCCTACTCAACCGTTTAAGTTAAAAGATAACCAATGTAGTATATGCAATAAAAGGACAGCATCAGTATTTAAGTGTGTGTGTGTGTATATATATAGATATTAGAGGGGATATATATATATATATATATATATAGCATGAGAGGTGCTGTCCATAATACTAAGGAGGTTTCCATAGCATTCTTCTCTCTGACACCTCCTCCAAAGATTCCAGATCCATTCCCAGGACAGAACCAGCTCTCCTGATGAGCTTATTCAGTCTATTAGCATGAGCGGCCTTCACCTTGCTGCCCCAGCACACAACAGCGTAGAAGATGAAGCTGGCCACCACCGAGTGATCAAACATTTGCAGCATGGTTCTGCACTCTTTGAAAGTCTGAGTCACCTGAGAATACAGGCAGGTGTGTTTTTTTGTTCAGTCCAACTTGTTGTCTATGTGGATGTCCAGATACTTGGAGTCATCTACAGTGTCAACATCTGTACCCTTAGTGCAGACTGGGTGGAGACGGGTCCGTTTCTTCCTGAACTCCACCACCAACTCCTTGGTCTTTGTGACATTGAGTTGCAGGTAGTTTCATCCTCACCACTCCACAAAAGTGTCCACCTTCCCCCTGTACTCCAACTCCTGTCCCCTGCTGACACAGTCCACAATAGCAGAACCATCTGAAAATGTCTGCAGGTGGAAGGACTGTGAGGTTCACAGAGTGAACAGGAAGGGAGATAGGACCGTCCCCTGAGGTGTCCCTGAACGGCTGTATGTCGTTTTTCAGCTTTGATGGGGTTCTTTAGCTCATATCAGGCCTAATTATGCTATTCATATTTTGACAATATGTCAAATTAAAGACTGAATCACTCAACTACTAAATTACCCAAATAAGGCAGAACATTTACATTCATTTCTCTATGGCTCCAACAATGATCATCGTGACCAAAATTTTCAATGTTATCAGTATTATCACGGTATTGTTAAAATATGAGGAAAATGTTTTCAAAAAGTACTGAATAAATTTAAATAATTTCACCAAGTTTTGTGCTTAAATAATGTATTTATTATATTATTATATAATATATATCCTTCAGGGTTCGAATCCCGGTTCAACCAGGGCCTTTCTGTGTGGAGTTTGCATGTTCTCCCCCGACATGCAGAATGGGGTTAGGAGACTCTAAAAAAATTGACTGTAGGTGTGACTGTGAGAGTGAATGGTTGTCCATCTCTGTATGTGGCCCTGTGATAGGCTGGCGACCTGTCCAGGGTGTACCCCGCCTCTCGCCCAATGTTAGCTGGGATTGGCTCCAGCAACCCCCCGCGACCCTTAAATGGATAAAGCGGTAGACGATGAATGAATGAATGAATATATCCTTCATAAGTAATACAAATAAGAGATTGAGAATATTTTAGAAAACATTTCTCCATAAAAGCTTAAATGTTGAGTAGAATACTTCTGTCTGTCTGTCTGTCTGTCACAATTGAATTGGTTTGAAACAGGGATCATAGAAAGAGCACTTTGAGATTGAAAAGTGCTCTATAAATAAAATATATTATAAGTTATTATTATAGAATATTGGACAACATTCTTCAGATTTTTTCTGTTAAAAATCATTAAAATTTAAAAAATACTCTTGTCATGTCATGTGTGCCATGCCTTGACAGTTTCCAAGAAACGAACATGTGGATGTGCAGTGACACCTAGAGGAAGGTCAGTAACAGTTACAGAAAAAACACCCCTATTAGAAAAGAATAGAACGGTCCATTGAAAAAATGCGTGTCGAGACGTCAAAAAATGACGGGACCAAAACCGTTTTTTTTAACCAGGATGTAAACATTTTAAATTCTGCTGTAAAGTTGGGCATTTTAACATGGGGCTCTATGAGGATTTACTCGCTTTTGGAGCCGGCCTCAAGCGGGCATCTAGTGAACTGCAGTTTACTGTAGCACTTCCGCATAGGCTTCATTTCTCAGCCTCAGAGTTGGCCCCTTGGTTGCAGCCCCAGAATTTTCTATATATTTCTTTTATTGTGAAATTACATCCGTGCGCAGAACATCCACTGCGCAGCCTCTTTAACAGTACTTCCGCATTCGCATTCGTCACAGCAGAATCCACAGAATCTGCTTGTACTTTGGCTGAGAAAACGTCCGAGCGACACAATGAGCACCGACAAATACCCCAGGACTTCTATTGAAGACGACTTCAACTATGGCACGAATGTTGCCACGGCCAGTATCCACATACGGATGGGTAAGTCACGTCGTGTTCGGGTTAGCGTCGGCTAAGCTAGTCAAGGCTAACCCGCTGTTAGCAAACACGTACCGACGTTTCCTCTGCCCGGCGTCAGGCAGACACAGTGAAGACAACTGGGATGTAGCTGTTGACGGTCGTTTAAAGTGACACACACACACACACACACACACACACACACAGCTGAATAAAGGCATATTCTATGTAGTCCTCTGGTTCAATAGAGCTGCAACAGTTAATCGACTCATCGATCACTAATCGCCAACTATTTTCATAATCGATTAATTGGTTCAAGTTGTTAAAAAAACAACAACTCTGATTTCAGCTTCTTAAATGCGAAGATTTTCTGGTTTCTTTGCTCCAATGGTGCAAGTAAACTGAATATTTTCTGTGTGTGGACAAAACCAAACATCATCTTGGGCTTTTGGGAAACACGATTGACATTATTCACCATTTTATGACATTTTATGGACCAAATACTGATCGATTCATTGAGAATAATAAACGCTAGTGGCAGCCCCAGTCCAAGTGTAAGCTGCTGTCACGCTTGTGTCTCCGTCGACCAGACTTCCTGAGGAAGGTGTACAGCCTCCTGAGCCTGCAGATCCTCCTGACCACAGCCACCTCCGCGCTCTTCATGTTCTCCCAGACCATCAAGGAGTTCGTCCACGCCAGGTGAGACGCCGACCCAGCTCGTAGCAGTTTCATCCGCGGTTCTTCCAACACCGAAAGCCGAGGACCGTAGACTTTCACCTCACGAGCGTTTCATTCTGTATCCACAACAGCCCCTTTAATTAGAAGAAGTGAATAGTCCCGTAAGTCAGATGAGGTTGGACCCTGCTCTTTTCCGTCAGTTTGTGACAGTGACCATGAGAGTCGACAGCAATGCACGTTAGTTGCGGAACTTACTGCTACTGATATCCATAACTTATAATGTGGGATTGGATTTATAATGTACGTATGTTTGTATAGTCCTGTTATGACTGTTGATCAAAACATCTGTTCCTACTTAAAAAAAACAACCCATACGATTTTGAACTTGTTGGTTGTGCACATCTTTGGTGATTGTATTTGTGTTTCCCTCCTCAGTCCTGCCGTGGTTCTGGTTTCAGCTCTGGGCTCTCTGGTTCTTCTGCTGGCTCTGGCCGTGTACAGGCACAAGCATCCGCTCAACCTCTACCTGCTGCTCGTATTTGTAAGCTTGTTTTTTGCTTCCGGTCTCTAAAGTCAATATATATGGATGGATGGATTTATTCATCCCAAACTGGCCAATCCCTGTGTTACAGCGGCAAGCTTTCGGGCACACATAATATAATAACTGCAACTATAAAAAGAAATTGTGAACAAGACTGGGTAACATTTTTGCTGCGTTCACACCGGACGTGATGTCATTCACGCAAATATTTGCCCATTCTTCTTCCACTTTCTCCGACACACACACACATAGGTACACATGAACTGTTGAATGAAAAAGGGCAGACAGGAATGAATGGGAAAGATGCACACGCACACACACACACACACACACACACACACACACACACACACACACACACACACACGTACACATGAACTGATGAAAGTAAAAAAGGCAGACAGGAATGCCGATAGCAAAGCCACACAAAGCGGTTGTGCTAACTGGGGCTAACTAGCCAGCGTCCAACTTCCTCGTTCACTTTCTGCCGAGCCCTCTCCTTCTTCACCCTGTCAGGATACAAATAGCAACCCAGTCGGCTGCACACAGCGAAAGTAGTGATTCTCCATTTCTGATACAAGTACAGAACGCCTGACGACAGAGACGGAGGGAAGATCTCAACGTCTCATCGCGTCGACCTACTCGCACCATTCGCTTCGCCCGCGTCAGTGACGCAAAATTTGCGTCTAGTGTTGTCTTTGCATTGGCTTTGTATGTAATCTTGTTTCGCTAAAAATGTGCACAGCGTCCGGTGTGGAAGCAGCATAAGAGAATGTAACATTGACAGTTAGTCGTCTGATGAATGTCACATATTTACACGATATTTACCCCTTTCCATTTACTGCCAATGACATTTTCCAGCTGTATTCAGTCATGGTGGATTAGCTGCCACTGGATGCTGTGTAAGTGCCACTAACTGTGCGTTGTTCGCAGACGCTGCTGGAGGCGGTTTCCGTGGCCACGGCTTGTAAGTAACTTTGAAGGGATTCTGTCAGTTTCCATCCTTTGCGCCCATTGGCAGGCCGTCTTGACGGCATGGGTTTCCCCCTCTCCACAGTGACTTTCTATGAATACGCCACTGTGCTGCAAGCCTTGTTCCTGACCTGTGCCGTGTTCGCCGGGCTCACAGCCTTCACCTTCCAGTCCAAGAGAGACTTCAGCAAATGGGGAGTAGGGTGAGTGTGTCATGGCTTCTGTTACATATGGTTACACAGTTTTTTATTATATCAATGCCTCTCTTGTGGGGGTTACACCATCAGATTTACAGTGTCTGGTCTGTTCTGACCCTACAGTCTGTTCGCCTGCCTGTGGATCCTCCTCATCGCAGGCTTCATGAGGGTGAGTGGAAGTTCCTGTGTGTTTCATGTGAAAAGGGGAGAGAAAAGATGGTGAAAGGAGGAAGAGGCTCTTGAGACTGCCTTCTTGCTGACTCTGTTGTCTCTGCAGTTCTTCTTCAACAGTGACAGCATGGAGCTGGTCATGTCCTGCGCCGGGGCTCTGGTCTTCTGCGGCTTCATCATCTACGACACCCACCTGCTGATGAAGCAGCTGTCGCCAGAGGAGCACATCCTGGCCTCCATCAACCTCTACCTGGACATCGTCAACCTCTTTCTGCACATCCTGCGCATCCTCGACTCCATGAAGAAGCACTGAGCGCTTCGCCTGGCTCCCGACAGCTTGTTCAGCCATACTGGAGAGGTGGAGGTGTGCACATGAGTCTTACTGTCGTTAATCAGAAGTGACACAAAATAAAAATAAAAAACCTCTCAGTGCTCAATGATCTTTCCAGGTGGCTGTGTGAACTGCTTCAGCTTATTTTTATTCCAAACTTTTCCTGATGGCTGGTTGTGGTTTTGTATTAAATTGAGGAGATCTATATCAGTGAAGTTGTTTTGTTTTGAAACCAGAATTTACTCATCATATTTTGAGACACGAGAATAGAGCCCACTAGCACCCCCTGCCTGGCCCAACGACTGCTCACCCTGTGGTGGTGCAGGAAAAACCTTCCCCATGTTAAAATCCATTCTTCAGCACAACAACTCAGATGGGTCTCTACTAATTTATTCCCAAACTGTAATTATTGTTGAATGTTTTGTTGTCAAAAATGAATTAATATTCCAGCAGTGCGCCGTAGCCCTCATGTTCCACATCTGTTAATGTTGTACGATAGCAAGAAGATGACACTATGTTGGTTTTAATGAACTTTAAACTGCTTGTTAATGTCTTTGTACATACTGTAACTTTTTTGGTTTGAATGTGTACTGAACTATAAAGGTATTTTTTTGGGGATCAGAGTGTAGAGTTGAATCTGAAGGCTTTTAATGAATACTACATGTGATTCTCTCCTGATTGTACCGATCTCAAGCAGCAGGAGATGTTGTGATGGCATTTGCTTCAGATTGTTCTTAATGCACAATTCAATAAATAGAAAAAAAGACTTCATGCCATGTTTTCATTTTCGAGCTACAGTTGTGCATGAATGTGCAAAGTGTGGAGCTGGACCAACGGTATAAAAATAAATGACTTACAGTCAGAATCCAAACGTTTTGGGTCACAAAGGAACAGAGAGAAAGTGTAGAGGATGTACAGAAGCAACAGGCTCAAAAATGTTGAATACTTTTTACCCTGCACGCTGATGTAGCTGCACCTGAAGAGTACTGTTTTCACCCGTGTGTGTGTGTGTGTGTGCGTGCGTATATTGATTATTGGTGTATAGTTTTTAATGTTAAGATCAAACAATGCTTGAATTATCGACACTCCTCCGTGCTGTGTGTTGTCATGAAAGTTAGGGTCAGGTTCACAGGGAACGTTGGCGGACATGACATACTGAACATCACATTAGAGGCATCACATGTAACCGGAGCACGTTCATCTGCACTAAGATAATTCTGTGGTCTGTATTTTTCCCAGCATGCGTTCTTTCAGATGACTATGCCAAGTGCGTGTCCAGTGCGAGGGGCCTCTGCACACAGTGAGGCCACACACACTGTAGCGTCTATCATCAGTGAGCCCCTTCAGACAAAACAGGGTGTGGACGGCTGTCCACTGTTTCCACTGGGCTGCAGGAAATGACACAAATCCAGATGAAATTCTTGTTGGAATTCTCTTTGGGCACACTGTTGTTTATTCTCCCAGGCTGCTATTGTGTAATATTCTGAGGCCCGTCAAAAGTCAGAGTACATGTCTCGCTTAACTAAAGAGAGCGATATCTGGTCTGTGACTCAGGCCAGACCTGTTTCGACTGCCGAGTGTAGCGTTTGTGGTCTGAAGGTCATAGAGGGGCTCTTATAAATCAACACTTTGCCAAAGGTCTTGAACCTTGAAATCTTCCTCATGTGGTTGATTAAAAATGACCAATTACACAACCAACTTAATGGGACGTATTTTCAAATGGCTGGAGCCAATACACATCATGCATTCAAATAAAACTGTCAGGCTCCGCTCAAAATGGTTCTTCACTCAGGCACTGGTGGTTCTTCCATACGTTACCATCATGCAAATCTCTAAATTACTGATTCAGTTGCAAATGTCGACCACAGTGGTGGATAGACATTTGCTTCATCTGACCTCTTTCAGTCACATTTCTCTCCAGTTTTTTTTTTGCATGGGTATTAGTAGTAGTGGTGCCACCTCACCTTTATTGCTATATACATGTTACGTGCAGCTGGTACAGCTTAGTGGGTTACGCCGCTGACTTTGGTACAGAAGGTCAGGGTTTTGATTCCAGGTCATCCCTGGCCCTTAAGCAAGGCCCTTAATGCTACCTGCCTTAGTGATTGTCAGTCGCTTAGGACAAAAGCGTCAGCAAAATGAATGTAATGCAATGTAATTTCTTCATCATGCACTGAATGTGACTTGGTGTATGCCATCTGTGACAACCCACAACAGCAGTAAAGCGATCATCCTCAGCTGATGTGTCCTCAGACTCTCCTGTAAAGGAGACATTGGCCTAAGGTCGCCGAAAAGCCTCTGTCAAGAGGTTCAGTTCAATTTGCTCAATTTCAATGAGCTTAAATCAGGGTTTTTTTCGGATTTAAATCAAGTCAAGAATGTGTGTGCGCCTTTGATCTGTTGATCGTTGCATCAACTGGGATTGTGTGATAGGATTTCATTGGAATGAACATTCAAATCACATGACAGATACTCACGAATCAACAGGCACTTGGTAAACAAGGACATAAACAACACAAATGTAGCAGGTAAAATGCACACAACTTGTAGCTAGCAGAAATACTGTACCACCACTCAGAAATACTGCTACAGGCTAGCAGTCACCTTTGAATCACATCATTTAAATAGACAGAAAACAACTCTCTAACACCAACAATGTGTATAGAGGCAGGGCTTCTTTTTATTTTTTACAGGCATTCCAACTTGTTTATAAAGTGAAATCTAAGATGTGAAATTTAGATCAATAGACTGGGAATAATCAATCAATCTACATCTGCACACACTCAGGCCATGTGTTCATATGTTCAGAATTTCATATCTTGAATTTTTATTTCTTGAATTGAAAGCTTTTAATTTCATTTGAGCAAATTTGAATATAGATTTTTCTCTCTCAATTTGTGAACCCTGAAATATATTTACACTGGAAAAAAATTACAAAAAATCATGAAGTCTTCAGTGGTGAATCAATTTCAAAAATTCTATTGGCTCCTAAAATTAAAAATCGTTATGATCATTATTTGCTTCAATGCTATCAATCGGTAATAAGCAAATGTTTTTTAATGCACAACTTTGTTTGAGTGCTTCTCTTGATAAGTAGAGAATCACAAATGTGCGTGGATGAAGCCAATAGATCTTTAAAAAATGCGACTTACACAACAAATTTTCCGAGCAGGTTAATAATACATAGCAAATAATCCATTGTTGTTATTTATACATTTGTGGCTTTCATATTTAAAACATTTTTTTCCTAAGTACTAATTTATGTCTTTACAATTATTAAAAAATGGAATAATTTATATGTTGCTTGGGGACAAAAGCTGTAAAATCACACCATCAATAGAAGTTAAAACGTGCTGGTCCTCTCTGAATGGAATAAGAAATGTTTCAGCTCTAAATTGCTCATATTTAATGCAATTCTTATTTTATTCAGGACGCAGAAAAAAACGGTCCATTGCACAATACAAAACTTAGCAAACGACAGACACATACAAGACCAAACACATGGAATAAGAAATGACTACAACAGACAGAGTTCCACAATACACAAAAAGAATGTGCAGACATTAGCATATAGACTAAAACGCCAATAGTTCCACAATCTGGAAGTGAACCTAACCGCACTCATTGCAGGGTTCACTAGTGTTGCAATTATGCTGTTGAATGACTCAGTTAGTCTACACATACTGTACATCTGTACATGAGATTCCTGAGCACAGCAGGACAGGTGGATACATCAACACGTACAAACATTTGGCTTGCACTGCTCCATCGTGGCATTTTAAGCAGCAGCCTCATGCCATCATTATATGCCACATTGAGTTTCTGCATACTGCTTTTTTCAGTATGCATTGGGCAGTATACATTGGGGTGCAAAAAGCTTTAAAAAGTGTGCTCTTCACAGACAATGAACACATACTAAATTTGCGATTCAGCATATTAGCTTGTGCATACATCATATACTGTCTGCGAATGTCCCTATCATCAGACAGGTCATCAGTTATATAGTGCCCTAAGTATTGGACCTCATCACACACTTAAAGGACAGTACCAGACAGAGAGAAAGCAGGAAATGACAGTTTATTGTCCTCCCTGCTTCTAGCAATCATAATATTACTCTTCTTAGAATTGTACTCAATGTCAAAGTCTGAGCCATATTGGGACCAGACCCTTAGTAACTGTTGAAGGCCAGCACTATATGGACAAAGAATCAGCACATCATCTGCGTACATCAGGTGGTACATCAGTATGGTGTTCCCAACCATACAGCCTGTTCCACAGTTGTTTAGCAGCTTTGATAGATCATGCATATAAATATTAAAAAGAAAGGGAGATACAATGCATCCCTGCCTAACCCCAGTGCTTACATTGAATGGGGCAGACATGGAGTCAGAGTCATACCTGTGAATTTCAGCATTATCGTTAGTAAAGAGCCTACGGTCGCGGTAGGACCTTGAACGCAGCACAGTTGGTCCGCTGCCACTTCACCTCTTCGTCACTTCCGCCACACAACCTTCTCCGAGAGTTTTGTCTAAGATGGCGTCAGTGCAGTTAACGGATGAGGAGCTTTTCTCCGAACTAAAGCGCTTCGGCTTCACTCCGGGCCCGGTCACCGAGAGCACCCGCCCGGTGTATCTGAAGAAACTGAAGAAGCTTCGCGAAGAGCAGCAGCAGCGGGGCTCCCGGTCCGGCAAACCCCGGGGCGGCGCGGCCGTCAACAGCAGCACTGGCGGCGGCAACACGGCGGGACCCAGGCCGGCCAGCCATGACGTCACGCACCTGAGCTCCAGCAGGAGACCGGGCCGGAAGTCGTCCGTCCTCGGCTTCAGCTCCGACGAGTCTGACGCCGAAGCTCCACTGAAAAGAAGGGGCCTCAATCACGGCGGCGGGGCGGACCGGAGCCCGGCGCTTCAACCGCAACCCAAGATAAGGCCCGTCGCGACGCCGATCGTGGCCCCCAAGAGTGCGCCGAGGAGCAGCGGGTCTTCCCCGGGGCCGGGCGGGCACAGAGGCGTCTCGCTGGGCTGGGGGGTCCGAGCCAGATCCAGCCCCGAGGCGGAAGGGAGGGATTACGACGAATCGGGGGAAGAGGACGATCGCGAGGGGGCACCGGAGAAGAACTCTCGCTCTCTGAATGGCTGCGGGGCGTCGCACTCGGTCCCCGGCAAGTTAGCCGGCGATTACTCGGACTCGGACGAGGAGGAGGTGGGGGCCCGACGGCGGGAGAGGCTGGAGCCGCGACGGAGCCACCTGAAAGCGGGGTTCCTCTCCCACGGAGTCGGCCGCGGGTCGCAGACGGCAGGGGCGGCACGAGAGGCTCGCCCGCCCGGGAGTCCCAGCATGGTGGGAAGGAGGAGGGAGGAGGAGGAGGGGGAGGGAAGGGGCTCGGACCCGCCGGGCGCCTCGCGCTTCTTTCCCCGGAAGACCATCTACGTGTCCCTCGGCGAGAACCACGGGAGAGACGGCGGCAAGAACAACCACGTCGACGGCGAGGGCGGCTCCCCCGGGGGCCCCGGCGGGTTCAGCATCGGCCTGAGGCCGCGCTTCTCCAGCTACAGCAGCCTGCCGCCGCCGCCGCACAGGGCCAACCACTCCAACCACTCGTACAGCCCGGCGGCCAGGCACAAGCCGGCGGCCCCGGAGGACGAGCTGCTCCAGCAGTTCAACAGGGACGAGGTGGCCTCCCCCGGCAGCTTCAGCGCCCACTACCTGTCCATGTTCCTGCTCACGGCCGCCTGCCTCTTCTTCCTGCTGCTGGGCCTCATGTACCTGAGGATGAGGGGCTCCGGGTCCTCGGAGGCGGATGGAGCCAGTGAGTGTGGTTCATTGTGGTGGAGCCAGTGAGTGTGGTTCATTGTGGTGGAGCCAGTGAGTGTGGTTCATTGTGGTGTAGCAGAGGCCCCAGGTGGAGCCAGTGAGTGTGGTTCATTGTGGTGGAGCCAGTGAGTGTGGTTCATTGTGGTGTAGCAGAGGCCCCAGGTGGAGCCAGTGAGTGTGGTTCATTGTGGTGGAGCCAGTGAGTGTGGATCATTGTGGTGTAGCAGAGGCCCCAGGTGGAGCCAGTGAGTGTGGTTCATTGTGGTGTAGCAGAGGCCCCAGGTGGAGCCAGTGAGTGTGGTTCATTGTGGTGGAGCAGAGGCCCCAGGTGGAGCCAGTGAGTGTGGTTCATTGTGGTGGAGCCAGTGAGTGTGGTTCATTGTGGTGTAGCAGAGGCCCCAGGTGGAGCCAGTGAGTGTGGTTCATTGTGGTGGAGCCAGTGAGTGTGGTTCATTGTGGTGTAGCAGAGGCCCCAGGTGGAGCCAGTGACCCGGGCAGACTGGTGGGTCGGGTCCGTGCGTCGTCCCCTCTGACAGGGATGGCTCGGAAGAGCGCTACTCCTCACGTGGACAGATGCTGAGGAGGGTCGACTACAGCTGCTGGTCCTGGCAAAAGAAATAATTACATACATATTCTTGTCCCTTTCAGGAGATTCACCACATAATCACATTTTCCCCGCACTAGTGTAGAAAGACAACGCCCGAGCAAAAAAGGATCTGAAGGCCACTTTGGAGACTACTGCCGACGTGCATGTCGAGAGATAAAGAGCAGATACTCCGCTGCAGCTTGAGCTGTCACGCTCCCGCTGAGCGAGGCTCTGACAATATCTCGTCAACAAGTGCGATCCAAACGCACGTATCCCGTCTCCGGTCGGTCCGTCCTGCAGGTGCAGCCACCGCATGCTCTGTAGTGGCCCGAGCCAGCTCGCCCCCTGACGAGTGTTGGCCCAGTCGCGACACGTACACGTCCTCCCGAGTCGTGTCCGGGCAGAGGCTCGCAGCTGGTCCACTTGTCCACCTCCCCGCTTCTCTCTTTCTTCTCCACTTTCAAACAGAGCTGCAAGCAATTATTGTGATTATCGATTAATCTGTCGATTACTTTCTCGACAGTGTTTCCCAAAGATGATGACCTTAAACCTTCACATTCGAGAAGCTGAAATCATAGAATTTTGTCTTCTATTCCCCCCTCATAAAAACGACTTGGCCAATGGTTGGTCATTCATTTGGTAGTAGATTACAAATCGATCAACTGCTGCACCTCCACTTTCAAACTGTAAGGGTGCCTGCCTTCCCAGCTAGTGATCCAGATTCCGAATTCCTTCTATACAAGGACTGTTAACCGCACGTTCTCCGGACGTCTAAAGGTTCCAGTCGGTGTGCAGACCTCACTCAAAAGAGTGACGCAATCCAACATCAACGTGAACAATAGTTAGAATGAAGGTTAAAGACTTCTCCGTATCTCAAGACTTCCAATTCTGGCCTGGTGATGTGACTCAGGTGCACAGTCCTGCCAGTGGTTTCACAAGGATTTCTGTTCGAGGTTCAGATTCTGTATAAAAAAAGAAAAGAAAAAGTGGCCCAATGTGTACCCCAACCCTGGACGTAAACGTGGCAGTAAATGCCTTTCCTTTCATTTGAAAAACAGATTTGATTCCTAAATTATTCCCCAAAAGTTTGAAGGCGACGTTGTCAATTTGAAAGCAAAGATCTTAAAAACGCCACCGTTCACAGCCTGAAACCGTACTTTGGATTTCAGCCGTTAAAAACTGCGTTTCATAAAGGTTTGCACACAAGAAGTCCGGTAGCTTCACACTGAAAGCACATGCTCGTCTTCTTCTGTGCTCTCGTTTGTGTGTAGCCAGCAGTGTGGCACAACTCAGTTTGTACTACCATACTTGAGTTTCCGTCGCCCCTGACGTGCACGCGGAATAAGCAGCCAGATGTGAGATTTTCCCGAGTATTATGCGTACAGTATAATTCTGAAGTGCCTGGCCGGTGTGGTGAGGCCTGGAGGGCAGAGGTTCGTGTGCAGACGCTGACTCACGTGTGAAGTGATGTCTGAGTGCTAACATTTCACGTCTCCAAACAGGCCATGTCTTTTTGTCATTGTTTCTCCCCTCCCACTAATCCAGCTCTTTGCTTCTGTTTGCTTTACAGTGAAGCTCTGCTGTTGTGTCTGTCCTGACTGTACCACTTTTGTTTTTGTTGTTGTCATTGCAGTTAAGAGCCACCCTTTTGGCAGCGAGTTTGACTCTTCTTATGTAAGTAGATATTTTCCTCCTCTGACCCCCCCCCCCCCCCCAACACACACACACACACACACACACACCTCCTCTTCTAACTGTGTACAACAGAGTTGTGTTGCAAGTTTTCTTCCACATGTAGCGCACAGGAAATGCGATGTGTACGCCTAACCTGGAATTAGATCGGTAGCATGATGGATGCGAGCGGTCGTCGCGGCTGAAGTGCTGGTGTGCTAATGAAGTTAACTCGCCCTCGTCCCAGCTCTGCTGTCGACTGTCCCAGGGTCAGCGCTGCCCCCTCAACGCTTCTGATTTTCCATAGGGATGTGCACAAAAACTGAGGAGTACTAATTGTCTGGTCGGGAGGTGTTTCAAAAGTTTTGTCCGCCCCGTTTCCATCAACAATCGGAGATCAAGCTGTAAAACCAGTTTAAACTGAAACTGAACACTATTAATAACTCGCGTCAGGTTCTAAACTCATTTTAGGAGTCGACTAAATCCCCAGCACTGGATTATAGAGATGCACTGAGCCGAACCGGGCGTGTTTTAATACATTAGTATCTGCAAGAATAAAGCAGATCAAAATCTGATCCCTTCTCTAGACGACTCTGATGTATTTTTTCCACCTCAGCCTGCGCGCGCGGAGGTGCTGTGCTCCGAAATGACAGCCGGCCTCTGGAGTGCAACGTTCTGCTGCGTGTGTGTGGGGGAAAGTGAAGAGTCTGCAAATGTGGAAAATGATTTAGTGGGCGCACCAGTGAGTGACTCCCGAGTGCAGACACTGATGTGTCTGGATCCGTGCCACCATATGCAAAGAGCGGCCTCCAAAGCATTCAGGGAGCAGCGAGCAGTCGAACATCTAATCAGAGAGCTTATTAATGTTGATTTGCGAGTGACTTGACGACTGGTCATAAACTTTCGTCTGGCTCCGTTGATTCCGTTTGTGATGGGAGCTCTGTTGTACAACACATCACTGTACAACGGCAGGTTGACTGCGCCTACAGCCACATTACTACGTTTTCGTTTTACGGCCGACGGCCACACCATGCTCGGAAGTTTGGGGAAAAGCTGCTGGCTTCGTTTTTGGTTTGAACACTCTGGGGGCCTGCGTCAAAGTACGGGCGGTGAGATGTTTTGGAAACAACGAAGCAGTCACCCGCTTCCTGAGCGGTTCTCTTCAGTCACGACGCAGCTACCAACGGTGAAGGCAAAACATTGTAATCACTTACTTACAGTTCCACCTATCGCCTCGTCGTCGGTCCAAAAAGAGAAATCCCGGCTGTTACTTTATATTATTGTTGTTTCTCATTCGCAGTATTTTCCGAGAGTAAGCGACTCTACAGAGTAGACAGTCCGCTTCCTGTTTACACCGACACACGCCCAGTGCACGTGGATGGTCGCGTGATGCGCCTTTTGGATGGAGATTAAAACTGATGCAGAGCTAAAATGCTTAGTGTTAAAATGAAAACCTTGCAGTGTGGAATGGATGTAGCTTGAGCACTTGCGTAGTTCCAACAGAGTCATACGTCTTCTCTCCATCTGATCGAGTTGAGTTCAGGAGTTACACTGTCCCGGTTTCTTTTGCATTTGTTTCTAATGAGGTGTATATCTCATGTTAATAAACATAATAATCTTTGGATCAAGTTGCTGTTGGCCCTGTGATACGCTGACGACCTGTCCAGGGTGAACCCCACCTCTCGCCCAAAGCGCTATACATAACGGGTGGATGGAGTTGGTATATTGCCAATAACTAAAGGGCTGTGGTCAGTGTTTGCGGCAAAAATCGGCACTTGTTTGTAATATTTTGCTTCCCCTCAGCGTTTCAGCTATCACAGTGCCATCAGAAAGTTCTAACAAATAATATAGCCAATACCTGCACATCGGTTGTCGTGTCCACTAAGTGTCTGTTGTTTGCAGGACAAGGCGCACAAGGAGCTGATCCTGAAGCTGCTGCTCAACCTCCACGACCACCTGGCCCACATCGCCGGTAGCTATAACCTCTCTCTCCCTCCGTCCTCTGACTGACTGACTGGCTGGCTGTGTCCAGCTGTGCGAAAGTTAGGAGTTTTCTCTCAGGGCAGCTCCTCTCGCTTGTCACCATCACAGTATGAATCTGCACTAACGCGTGACAGCTATTCAATTCAAATATAGAGCTTGTTAATGTGGTTGAGCTTAAGCAATATTAAGGTGCGACAGGTATTGGAATGCTGCCCCAACCGCTGAGCATTGATATCTGTGACAGCACACGCTGGTGCCGGACAATATTTACCTTGTAGAGCTAATGAGAGCATAGCTACTGTCTGTGCTTTTAATTACTGAAAATGAAAAACCCCCAACAACAGTTATTAATTATTAATTTCCCCGATGCACAAATGAAATCAAGCAGGATCCGTCGCTGAGTGGCTCCAGACATTAGCACTAGACGATGCAGCGAGCGGGAGTGAGAGAGTTGCTGTGATGTAGCGAATGTTACTTGTTGTGTAAAATGTGTTAGTTTTTTTCCCCAGACCATATGTTCATCTTCTAGTTCTTTACAATAACAGTGACTCTCATAATAAGTGTGCAGTTAATATTCTGTTCACATGGATGAAGAAAAGACAATATATTGTCAGACAGGAGCAATCCTCGATCAGGCAGAGCTGTAAAGGCAACTCATAATGTTGTAATAAAACCAGAGGACCTGACTTATGATAGATGATAATATCTTAATAAATACTTCCTTATCCAGAGAGCTCACATGCTTCGTTCAGATCACGCCCGATTGAAAAGATCGAGCACTTTATTAGGAACACCTAATACAGGCCCACCTGTTTATTCATGCAGTTATTTAATCAGCCAATCACGTGGCAGCAGCGCAGTGTATAAAATCCTGCAGACTACGGGTCACGTCATAAATCAGAATGAGGGGAAAATGGGATCTCAATGTCTGACTGTGAAACGATTCTAGAATCTTAAGAGTTTTTAACTCGGAATGAACAAAACCAAAGAACATCCAGTGAGCAGCAGCTCTGTGGAGATGTCCGTGAAGAGCGGTCAGATTGGTTTGCAGAGTCTCAAAGGAAAGTTTCATCCATGCAGTGAAGAATTGAGGCAAAGTGAGGTGTTCCAGTGTACATTATATATGGTTCGATGTCCTATATCTAAAATCTACGGTGATTGTAAAAACTTTGTGTTGTGCATATTTTCGTCATTGATGGTTTGAACCCTATGATTATAGGCCAGCACGACTGTGGAGACCAGACGAGCCCAAACAGGAGTCTGTCCATGGAGGAGGCCTCAGCGTATTTACGGGTACGTCCACGTCATCACGAAATGTACTTTGGAGACATATCTCCTGGTGAAGGATCGTGTGATGTGTGAGTCACGTAGTGTGAACAGCACAACGACTGAGAAAAAAAAAGCCTGCGATCAAAAGACGGTAATTAAGTAATTATGGTCATCGTGGAAACCTCATCAGTGCCTGTGTCTTTTTGTTCAGGCCCAGAATGACGAGTTTGACGAATTCATTCTCACTTCTCTGGAGTGGATCATCCGGACAGGCCAGGATGTTGGGATAAGGTAACGCACAACACGAATATTGATGTTGATCACAAGCTTCAGAGATTCTCTCTTTGCTCACTCTCTGTGTTTGCGTGTGTAGGCTAAAGGGGCTGGTAGCCGATGATCCAGTGACCGACGTGTCCGAGATCTCCCGGCTGGAGTCCACACATCCCAAGATGCCCTTCACGTGCCGCTTCCGCCGAGCCTTCCTCACCGTCATCAGCAGAGTCTTCCTCATCGCAGTCGGTGAGATACCCCTCAGCAGAATAAATGTGTTCCCACGTAACCTTTTTTTTCCTTCAGACGCCTCAAGTAGTTGTACCTGAACTTTTCCCCCCCCTGTGTGTGTGTGTGTGTGTGTGTGTGTGTGTGTGTGTGCGCGTGTGCGTGCGCGTGTGCGTGTGCGCGTGCGAGCAGTGGTAGGCTGTGTGTGGAGTGTGGTCTGCTACGTCAAGTACCGCTGGAGGAGAGAGGAGGAGGAGACCAGGCAGATGTATGACATGGTGGAGAGGATCATCGGTAAGGAAACCGCACGCGCTCAGCAGACTGTCGACCAAGTGGCCACGTGTTCGCTTCCTGTCACTGCGGCACGTCTCACGCTGACATACAGAACTTTCATCTCGGCCCAGTAACAAGAGGCTCCCCATTTGTTTCACTAGGAAACTGTTAACTTGCGAGAATTTAGAATAAGATTAACTACTAACATCATGATGTACTAGCGTCATTGAATCAGTTTTCAAACCCCTTTTTCTCTTTCTTCAACTCATTATGTTGTCAATGTATTTTTATATTGATCAAATTGTCATGTTTTTGCATTAATGTCTTTAATCCTTTGTTAAAGTGAAAACATCGAGTATTCAGAGCCTTTTCCATGTCACTTCAAATCGTGGTCAGCTGCGGTTTATTAATCGCTGAGATGTCTGGCAAATTGAATGGGCTTCATGCACTAGGCTTTGTGACGTACTTCCGTTTCAAAATAATGCTGCTCGTCTGTTTACTGTTACTGTTTACTCAATACTTCATTCACTACCTCATTCAAAGTGTATGCAGGAGAATGTCCAAAACGGGACATCCCGCTTTTTGTTCGGGGTCATCGAAATTTAATGGTGTACTAAGTTTCATGGGTTTCCGACCCATCCCGACCTGAGAAGACGATGGCTGGTGATCATACGTCAGGATCATTTCTCAGTCACCTCTCACACGAAGGTTGTGCAGCAGACACTTCGTTACCTATCAGCTAACGTAACGAAACAGTTGAGCGGTACTAAGTAGAACCCTGACATAGCAGGCACTGTGACAGAGCCTCAGAAGTTCTGTGCAGAGGTGGGAGAACCTGGACGTTGTAGTCTAGTGGATAGACAGAAGCCACTCCGAGTGACAGGCACATGGCAGCCTGCTGGGAGTTTAACAAACAGCTCACAGAAACTTCCCATCCAACCCCAGGGAGCTTGAGAGGATGTGACAGGAAGAACAGGATCAACTGCCCAAGTCCAGGTGTTAAAATCTTGTAGAAACTTGGCCGAGAAGCTCCAAGTTGTAATTTTTGTTAAAAGGAGCTTCTACAAACGACTGAATTAAGGGTCTGAATACGTTTGTAAATGAGGTTTCTATTTTAGTCTTCACCTCTTCATCATCAGTTAATCTATGAAGCTTGATGAAGAAACAGGCATTTTGACCCTTTGAAAATCCAATCTACTACACAATGAAATATGGTAAATGTGAAAGGCTCTGAATACTTGTGCCCTGAACATCATGTCCCGGTGATTTGTGGCACTCGAAAACTGCAGATTTGTCCACATCATGCTTTAGTATTTTATTCTTTGTAACTTTTTTTTCACGCACAGATGTGCTGAGAAGCCACAGCGAGGCTTGCCAAGAGAACCAGGACCTGCAGCCCTACCTGCCCATCCCCCACGTCCGAGACTCCCTGGTCCAGCCTCAGGACCGGTCAGTACCGACGCTGCTACGGCTCGATCCCAATCCAGACTTGACGAGGGTTAAGAAAAGTACATTTAGGCCTGAAATTAACATTGCCGCTGATGATGAATCCTCTCGTCCCACTGTCGATCTAATAAATGTGACTTCAGTCTTGAGTTGAGACTCCAAGGTTCTCTAGTCTCAGGTCTCCTGTTTCGAGTTTTGGCAGTGTACTGGGTAGAGGAAGCTTCGCAGGGCGGTAATCCTGAACCGGCCGACCCAAGCGGTCTGAGAGGTTCATGCTGGTTCAGCAGATTGGATAAGTGTCGTGGACCTAAGCCGCTCAGTGATTTATTGGCCAGTGGTAGGATTTTAAAAATTAATTCTTTCCGAGACTGGTAAACAGTGGAGTGAACCGACAGCTGGAGTCACGTGCAGCAGGGATCTGGATCAGCCGGAGCTGATGTCTATTGATCTGTGCGAGGAAGAGTGTGTCAGACGTTCTCATGTCTTACAGGAAGAAAATGAAGAAGATCTGGGAGCGGGCCGCGAGCTTCCTGTCAGCCAACGAGTCCCGGATCCGAACGGAGACCCAGAGGATCGGTGGAGCCGACTTCCTGGTCTGGAGGTGGATCCAGCCTTCTATTAGCTGTGACAAGAGCTCCCTGATGCCCTCGAAAGTCTGGCAGGGAAAAGGTAACGCACACTGAATATCGTACTGCTCAAGAATGTAGGGTATCAAGGGTAAACGGATATTTAGAGAGGAGAGCACACTGTCTCCACTGTCGGTAAATGTCCAGCCTTTCTCCGAGGCCCGGGCTGCGTGCAGCCTCCTCTGTGGGGGTGTTCCCACTGTCGGCAACAATTTGTGTGACTTCTGGCCTCGCCCTGATCCCTGACCCTGTGGTGGCTGCCTTGGACAAATCCACTCACAGCACACGGAAGAGCTGCTGTGCAGGAAGAGAGCAAAGAAAGCTGAAGGTTACGCTACTTCTTAGTTTAAACTACATTAACTACATTGGCTTCATGGCCCAGTTAAGAGCCTGTGTTAAGATCCGCTCACGAGTGGACAGCTCTTATTACGTCTGTTCACACCCGGTGTCCGAATGCATCCTGAATCTGACTCTGGATTTCTTTTCCTCACTGTATGTTCTGTTCACAAAGACAAAATGATGTACACTGTACCGTACCAGCTGTGTGCTCAATGTCCCCTTGTCTCTCGCCTCCAGCGTTCCCCCTGGACCGGAGGAACTCACCTCCCAACAGCCTGACTCCATGTCTGAAGATCAGAAACATGTTTGACCCCGTCATGTGAGTTTCCTCGTTTTTTTTTTTCATTTCCCACAGTGTATACAGTTCATCCAGTTAGTTTTGGTTTCACATTGCAATTTCTGCAAGCGCACTGAAGAACTTCACATGACTAACCTGCGTGCTGTCAATTCAGCGAGACGTCTTTTTCTTCTACTGCTCAAAAAAATGAAGGGAACACTTCAACAACCCAATGTCACTCCAAGTTCATCACACCTGTCCCGTCAGGAAGCAACACTCATTGTGAATCAATTTCACCTGTTGTTGTGCAAATGAAACAGACAACAGGTGGAAATGAGAGGCAATTAGCAAGACTACCCCTATAAAGGAGTGGTTCTGCAGGTGGTCTGTTCTCCTCGTTTCTGACTATTGTTTTGGTCA
The DNA here is from genome assembly GCF_022379125.1 of Scophthalmus maximus. Lineage (NCBI taxonomy): Eukaryota > Metazoa > Chordata > Actinopteri > Pleuronectiformes > Scophthalmidae > Scophthalmus > Scophthalmus maximus. Next base: position 30,916,838 of record NC_061516.1, on the reverse strand, counting down.
CTTTTGAATGTTGTTAGTGTTCTCAGCCCTAGAGGTAGCATGAGGCGGTGTCTACAACCAACAGAAGTTGCTCAGGTTGTGCTGCTCATCCAAGATGGCACATCAATGCGAGCTGTGGCAAGAAGGTTTGCTGTGTCTGTCAGCACAGTGTCCAGAGCATGGAGGAGATACCAGGAGACAGGCCAGTACACCAGGAGATGTGGAGGGGTCCGTAGGAGGGCAACAGGCCAGCAGCAGGACCGCTACCTCCTCCTCTGTGCAAGAAGGAACAGGAGGAGCACTGCCAGAGCCCTGCCACATGACCTCCAGCGGGCCACTAATGTGCATGTTTCTGCTCAAACTGTCAGAAACAGACTCCACGAGGGTGGTATGAGGGCCCGACGTCGACAAGGAGGGCCTGTTCTTACAGCCCGACACTGTGCACGGCGATTGGCATTTGCCATTTGACAGTCTGGAGACGCCGTGGAGAACGTTATGCTGCCTGCAACATCCTCCAGCATGACCGGTTTGGTGGTGGGTCAGTAATGGTGTGGGGAGGCATTTCTTTGGATTGCCGCACAGCCCTCCATGTGCTAGCCAGAGGTACCCTGACTGCCATTAGGTACCGCGATGAGATCCTCAGACCCATTGTGAGACCATATGCTGGTGCAGTGGGCCCTGGGTTCCTTCTAATGCATGACAATGCCAGGCCTCATGTGGCTTTAGTGTGTCACCAATTCCTCTATGATGAAGGTATTGATGCTATGGACTGGCCTGCCTGTTCCCCAGACCTGAATCCAATTGAGCACATCTGGGACATCATGTCTCGTTCCATTCACCAACGCCACGTTGCACCACAGACTGTCCAGGAGTTGACTGATGCTTTAATCCAAGTCTGGGAGGCGATCCCTCAGGAGAACATCCGCCGCCTCATCAGAAGCATGCCCAGGCGCTGTAGGGAGATCATACAGGCACGTGGAGGCCACACACACTACTGAGCCTCATTTTGACTTGTCTGGAGGAATTTTCACTGACGTTGGAGCTGCCTGCAATGTGATTTTCCATTTTTATTTTGAGTATGGCTCTGAATCCAGACCTCCATGGGATGATCATTTTGATTTACATTGATCATTTTTATGTTATTTTGTTCTCAACGCACTCTACTATATATTGAATAACGATTAACAACTGCAGTAATTCATTAAATGAGATCTAAGATGTGTTGTTTAAGTGTTCCCTTTATTTTTTTGAGCAGTGTATATTTGCTATCTGCCTCAACTTACTGTAATTGGTCCGAAAGTCCGAATCATCCAAAAAATTGTTTTCACACTGCTAACGAACCGAACCATTGTTAAAGTTTTGTTCCATTTGTCCGGACCAACCAAGGTCGGTTTGAAAGCATAGTCCTGTCCCACGGATCTGACTTCCTGTCTTTTCAGGGAGGTTGGGGAGAACTGGGATCTAGCCATCCACGAGGCCATCCTGGAGAAGTGCAGCGACAACGACGGCATCGTCCACATCGCTGTGGACAAGAACTCACGAGAGGTATGCTCCACGCCGTAAACGACGAAATGCTCACATCTGACCTCCGTGCTTCGAGCTGCAATGAGATCACACTGTGCTTCCTGCTCTCTCCACAGGGCTGCGTCTATGTGAAGTGTCTCTCTGCAGAGCACTCAGGGAAAGCCTTCAAGGCACTTCACGGCTCCTGGTTCGATGGTAAAGAACACACTTAATAACACTTACATTTAAATCATATCAGCAGCGACACACAAACAGATCTAAGGGTTGTGTGAGAAGACGATTTACTATCCGGGGAGTCTAGTTTGAAGAATTCATCCATCGAGCGTTTCTCCTTAATAAAGGCTGAAAAGCTTTATTCATTCACTTGTTTGTTTTAAAACAATATTTCTTTAAGTTTAAAGCAGAATTCAGGCGAAAATCCATACTCTTTCTACTAAGTTTACTTTTCCTAATGCAAGATTCACAAAATGTAATTTAAGTAATTTTTCTGCATATTCGTGTAACAACCGTTACGCGCTACAATTCATAACCCACGAGGACACGGCAACTCCGGCTCAACAGTGTGATTTTGAATCTTCTTTCCACATCAAGAAATCCGCTGCACTATCAAATCGGCCTCCGGCTTCCACACTGAAAATTATGACACGGCTCTACAGGATGGAAAAGAATTGATCAGACTGTTATACTTTGTTTGGTCCATGTCCCATCCGCTAACTTGGAGGAAGCGGGGTTATATCATGTACTGCAGCCAGCCACCAGGGGGCCATCAAGGTGTTTAGGCTTCACTTTTTGGCAACTGTCATGTCGTCCATCTTCATATACAGTCTTAGCGCAGGGATAGGTCTGATCTCGTCCCCAGTTGACTTTTTTTTTTTAAACCTATTATTTTAATATTTCTTTTATCTAGTTTTTACTCTGTAGCACCTTGAGATTGCTTTTAGAAATGAAAAGTGCTGTATAAATGAAATTTATTATTACTCCACTCCTGAGCTAACATTAGCCAATACTGCACTGACACTCTGGGCCCCGTAGGGGGCAGAGGAGAGGCACTGAGGCACGACACTGGGGCATGAATGTCCCATCCTTTGTCCCGAGCCCTTTACAAAGAAATAAGTTTGACTGTCGCAGTAAAAGTCAGAAGGTTTTTCAAGTTGCTTTACAATCTGTTGACAAATTGACAATAAGTATAACAATTAATTGCTCCACATTCTTACTTTAAGTACCTTAAAGTACAAAACTGCCGTGACGTGATACAAATTGCTGATTGAGTAAGGATCCAAGAAAACAATGGAATATAGAGAAATGTGGAAACCGTAGCGGAAGGTCCCCAAACAAAAGTAAGCAACTTGCCAATAGCCTCGCGACTCACTGAAGCTGTGAACTGCGATGTGGTGATTAGCTCCAGGTATGGTGTCGAGTGGTCCGTGACGGTCTCCCGTCTCCGTTTGTCACAGGTAAACTGGTGACGGTGAAGTATCTGCGCTTGGACCGGTACCACCAGCGCTTCCCCCAGGCACAGGGCTGCAGCGCGCCCCTGAGGGCCTCCATCCTCCACCTGAACGCCTCGGGCGCCACGGACACTGCGCCCAGCCAGCAGCGCCACGGCTCGGCCAACTCCTCTGGCTTCTCGTGAGACGCCCGCTCTCGTTCTCCTTTGCGTCATCCTCTTCTGTGCCCTCCCAGCATCACAGCACCGGTCTGCTGCTGCTGCTGCTCCTTCACTGCTTTATAAACGGGGAAGACTTCAGTCTGTGCCGCGGGAGAGCTTCTTTCTTTTATTTTTCATTTATTCGTTTGTTTGTTTTTTTCAACACAGGATCGCTGCAAGAGAAGCTATTCTGCGTTGCAGTTGTTTGTTTTCTATAATCATTGTATTAGAAATGTTATGGATTTAACATGGAAGCAAAGCTCTTGTGGAATATTTAAGACGTGTGCAGAAACTCCAGCCCTCCCTCCTCCTCCTCTTCCTCCACAGTGCAACCAGCTGGTCCCGCGTTGGAACTCATCTGGGCACTGTAAGAAAATGGCTGCATGTTTCAGAGTCTGCCTCTCCCTATGTAAGCTTTCAATACAAACACAGCGTGGATGTTGATTTCCTGAAGATGTTCGATGTACTCCTTGTTATTATTATTATTATTATTATTACTCTGGTTTTTATTATTTAGTCGAGCGAGGGAGGCATGAACAGATTTGCAGCGGGATGTGTCATGTAAATACATGTGAATGATGGCACAAGCTTTATTATTACATCTTCTCTATTAAAAAGCAAACCATAAGCTCATGGTTTTTTTTTTTTCTGTTGTTGCCGCCGCTGCTGCTCACTCGCCACAGCAGAGTACATGTGTTTCCAGAGGCGAACGGGCCCCGAGAGGCTCTGATAGCACAGCACACACACGGAACAGTGCGGGCGGTAGAACCCAGCGAGGATCTGGCCGCTGTGCCTGTCGCGTGCTCCATGTATTCCACGTCCGGGCTTTTCGTTCCCTTTTGTCCTCGGTTCTGAGCGATTGTAACAAAATCAGGGGGCGTACCTTTAACAGTCACGTCAAACCTCCTGCCGCAGATATAATCCAATATATCCCCAAGTTGTTATTATTATCACTTATTACATTTGTTATTTACCTTTTTGAAGTCGGTTAACGTACTGTTGGTGCGACCCCTGCAACGAGTTGGATTTCCACACCGGTTCTCGTCCGACGGCGACCAACAGACCAGACGACGTTCCGTTCGCAGGCTGTGCCCGTCACACTTTGGTCGACGATGTCCCTGTTCCGTCACGACCGATCTCTTTTGATCATATCACAAGGCTGCCGCGCTTTTTGGTCATATGGAGTGCTGCGTGAATGTTGTACGTCTGTAAGACTCTAACCTTCAGTATCCCAGTCCCTCTGAGGACACTTCACTGATCGCCCGTGTGTTTATACAGCACCCGTGTTCAGAGGAATAGATCAAATACAGGAAAGATTTTTTTTAAATGCAGTGAATTGAAAGTTGGATTCAGTATTTGCAGTGGGAAATTGTACAAATGATGCACATTTCAAATGTTCAACAACAAATCTGCTGCGATGGGTAGCAGACAACCCGAAAGTGCCTTAAATTTGTGCTTTTGTTATTTTTAATTTTTTTTAAAGACTGGCACTGCTTTACAGAACACTGTGCTGGATTCAAGGGGTGAGTCAGGCCTGCCATAGATGTAGTCATGTTAGTTTTACAACTTCAGATTTGGTATTTTGTAGCAGTTTCCTTTCATATTAAACCAAATGCTTCTCTCTTATTTATTTCTACTTTTTTTTTTTTTTATCTAAACAGCCATGATGTACTATTTTAATGTCACTATACCTGTTACATGCATGTCAAAACTTTTAATTTTAATCAAGAATCAACCTCACATCCACTTCCAAACAATTGTCAGGATGTGTACAACGGCAAAATAAAGTGAACACTTTGGAAAGCAGCCAGTTGTTTAGTGCATCACTGTAAATCTATTTTTGTACTCCGGCAGAGCGGTGCACCTGCAGCGTGACGGATGAGGCTGAATGTAAATGGGTTTTGATGTGACGCCACCTCTCCGGGGCCTTGGCTTCACCTATAAATACATCCTCCTCATGGACGCGTTCTTTTTCCCCTGATGTACTTTTATGTAAACACTGTACATTGATATAACTGTAGTATGTACCATTATATGCAGCTTTATTTCCATTGCATTGTATGTTTGGATTAACCAGTATCCCTGACCTGCTAGCCAGAGGGGAGGGGGAGGTGTGAAATACAAGACATTTAAAAAGATAGACATTTTAATGTAATTTGTCAGTTGTACAAACGGCTCAAATTAAAGATTTATTAGGATTTTTTTCAAATTGTTTTTGGTTGTGCTTTTCTGTTCTTTCGCACACACGGGTGAGAAACATTTCAGCAACAGCTCCCTGTAATTCTTTCTCAATTAATAGGTGTGTAAAATTCTGAATACCTGCCAGGTTTATTCACCCACTGTAGATCTAATGTTTTATGATCCTCTTCCTTCTTTTTCTTGTATCCTAATCGCACACTGTTCGTTCTCCCAGAAACATTTATGTTTAAACATGTATTTGTCTGTATAAATACAGACAAATACATTGTAAAGTAATTGAAAACATGTTTAAAATTTCTGCATATCACTGTTAAAACCTGTATTTTTTTTTATATCAGATCAATTCTATTTCATTCCACCAGTTTTGATTTCCAAATGGCTTTTCTCAAACTCTCAACATTTGAGCATATTTTACAATTTCTTTGTTATATTCTATGTTTTTATTTGGTTTTTACAATTTAATATCGCCCACTGTGGGCCTCCGTAGACAAAAATGTATTCCTACAAGACCGAGATGAGGTTGAGACTTATTCTTGATAATTAAAATAGGGAAATCATGGAATAGACAAAAACCTTTTCATTATAATAATAATTATAACTAGAATGTGAAAAGTCGTGGTGTGCACATTTTATAACGACAAGCAGTGGTATGCGGCCCTCGCGTATGTGCAAGATGGGATGGATAGTGGATTTCACTCCGTGTCCGCGTACATGATGCGTTGAGTGCACCATGTAACCCGGATGATTTTTGTCACATAAGTCTTACTTCCTGTTGTCAGTAGGTGGCGCCATGCCCATGGCTCAATATTGACATGTAGCTGTGTTGAGGTTGGGACTGTTATGATGTTATGATACTATGACATTCAGTCAATATTGTCATGTAGATGTGTTTAGGGCCGGTCAGTAAAGTATGATATGTGCGAGAATGTCCATAAATGCGCCAAAAAATCAAAATGGCCGACTTCCTGCGACCACTGGCTTTTTTGTAGGCCTTGTCATGATACATGTGTCTACCACATTTCCTTCATCTACATCGAATTTAAAGGTGTGTGTGTGTGTGTAATTTACGCAAATTACATCCATTTTCTGGCAAGCGTGCGAAAAAGGGCAACGAGCAAAGAGATTAATAAGAAACGGATGCAAAACAATAGGTCCTTTGCCAGCCTCCAGCTAGTCCGCACTAGGGGACTAATAATTATTATCATAATTAATATTATTATCATCATCATCATTGCTGTCATTGTTTTCACATAACAGTGCATTCGAAGTTCTTTATGGCAATAGCAAAAGTACAGAATTCAATGAGTACACTCTCCGCCATGTTGTAGTTGCTTTGTCATGGTTATAAATGAAAAGATGGCCGCCTCCTCAGGTGCTCGGGTCACGTGGGTGCGAGGTGGGCGTTATTAACCGCGAGTCCGGTCCGGTCCGTTCCGTTCCAGTCCAGTCCAGTTCGGCTCGGTCCGGTCCAGTCCGGTCCGTCAGTTCCGGTCCAGTCCAGTCCGGTCCGGTCCGGTCCGGTCCGTCGACGTGACGAGGCCGCGTGCCGTGAGCTCGACGGAAGCGGAGCGGGGTCCTGGCCATAATTGGACACGTCCCGCTCCTGTCATCACACACACACACACACACACACACACAGACAGAGAGCAGCCTGTTGGTCGAACGTCTCCTCGGTGTGATGTGTCGACGTGACGCCGTTAGCAGACTGTCGTCGCTCGGTGCCCTCCCCTTCCTCCTCCTCCTCCTCCTGCTCCTGCCGCCGCCGCCGCCGCTTCTCGCCGGTACGTCCTCTCTTGTGTTTCGGTTTAGTAAAAAGCGTCACTTCTCTGCGTGTTGTAACCTTATTAGCATCATGTGGGACGTCAGATAAACGGCTCGCGGAGACGCGGCTCTTGTTATTCTGCGGCCCTCGTGTTGCGCGCGCACCAACTGACATGGCGGCGGAAACGACAACTGCGACATCACAGTACTGTGAGACTACGAGACGATACGTGCCATGTTCGTTAGTTCATCTTCTACGTATAGTCCCTGTTGTGTAATGACGTCACGACGAGGCCCCTCACCCCTAGCTGGAGTGAGGGGCTACATTTAAAAAAATAATAATAATCTGGTAATTATAATAAATTTCATTCATAGATCCCTTTTCATTGCTAAAAGCAATCTCAAAGGGGCTCCATGGAGTCATTTTGGCACGCCCCAATGCCCGAGACCCCCAAAACATCAGACTTTTCACCAGTCCCGAGGCGTGTGCTAATGTTAACACCTTCTCAGGAACCTTAAGACCATCAAAAAGATGATTTATTGGAGAGAGAATTAATAATAATAATAATAATAATAAAAATAATAATTTTTCGAATAACAATAGGTGCTCGCTTGCCAATGCTCGTCAGTGCTCGGGCCCTAATAAAAAAAAACACTGGCGAATGGGATAACAACAACAACAACATGATGGCACGCAACAAAACACTACACGGAAATAATAAAACAATACGGCAAATAACATAACTTTAGGAAATCCGAACGCAATGGATAATAAGTCACAAACACGATAACAAAACACAACTGCATACAGGACAGCGAGTAGGAAAACATGACAACAGCTCACAAAATATTATTGCAACCCACGAAACACTACGGTAAATAACCAAACACTACAGGGAAATAATACACAATGGCAAATATGAAATCCCCAAACTAGATGGAAAATAACAAAATGTAACAAGTAGGACAGCAAATTAGAAAACAACTCACAAAACTCAAGTAGTGTTTTTTGATTATTTGTTGTGTTCGCCCCATTCGTCATTGTCATTGTTTTCACCTTCCGGGCCACCGTACATACCCTATGAGTCACACCAGTGTGCGATTTTAATTCCTGCCCTTGCAGATAGGCCTGTCAGGATAATTACGTTATCGACTTATAGTACGATACATGAATATGAACTCAATCTTTTTCATTCTCAATAACAGCCCTTGTGTCCACATGCGTGTGTGTTGACATAAGATTGAATGTCGACAGCACCTCTCATCTGTTCTCGTCGTATTAGATAAGATAAGATATTCCTTTATTCGTCCCACAATGGGGAAATTTGTTTGTTACAGCAGCACAGTGGACAGAATATAGGAGAAATAGCGGAATAGAAAGAGATTTACAGGAATTAAAAAAAAAAAAAACAGTATGTATGTACAAAATATAACAAAATATAAAAATTTACGATATGATTAATAAATCGCTGGTGTCGTCTATAAAATATCAAAAAATATGGGTTTCTTTGTATTTTTCTAAAGGCACCATGTCTTTAAAGTGCTCGTTTCGTCTGAGGCCGGAACACAAAGTCTAAACTTTGGATAACATTTCTCTCAGCAGCGACACACATTGTGTCGGACTTGCACACACAAGGCCTACGCTGCAAGCTCACATGATTCAGTATTTTCTTTTTAATGACGATATTATTGCTTATGGCAATCATTTCTGGGACGATATATTGTGCACAAACAAAAAGTAGTTATGGTGACAGGCCTATACTTGCGGAGGAACAAAGCTTTTCGAGTCATCGTTTCACCTCTAGTGCAAACTGTTTAGTACGTGACCTCTCGTGAGCAAAAAAAACACGTCAGGAATTCTTTCCCTGTAAAAAACAAAAGGTGTTTTTTGTATTTGTCGGTCAGTAGTTGGATTCTAGAGAACGAGTAGGAGCTGAGGCAGAATACTTTTTACATTGTTAGTTATGGTCGTGTTCAGCTGACCGCTGAGCCAAAGACTAGGAGAGCACTGGATGTGACCAGAGCTTTCCGAGCTCACGGGGGCTGACACCGGCCAAATTTATTTAGTGTGCATCATAGATCTTTGACACTTTACTCAGGCTTATTGTTCCAGTATGTTCTTACTTGCTACAGTGTCCAAAATCCCGACCTTGAAGCCAAGCAGACAGAAGAGGAGGGTGTAGAACGCAGTTTCCCTGCAGGTTGATGTTGCTGCTGTGCTGGAAACATGGCCATATAAGGCCGCCTCTGTCCAGCCTTTCATCACAGAGCTCCGGGTTTTCTTTTTTCTTCTCTTCTGTCTAGCTTTAAATTCCCTCTGGTGACTTGACCCATGCTGATCCAGAGAAGTTAAGTAGTCCTGACATATTTCAAAGGGGCAGCTCTGTGTGTCTGTGTGTCTCTCTTCAGTATTCAGTGTGTCATGGAGGTCCTCCTCAGACGTGGGCTCGCGACGGCCCTGCGCCGTGCCGTCGGCGGCTCGGTCTGCCGCCCTGCGCTGCGCGCCGCTCCTCTAGGTAGAGTAACCTGCCAGCTTTTGGTGTTAACGTGTCCAGCTCCGACAGGGACAATATAGGCTGTAGTGCTTATCAAGGAAACATAATTTTAAAAAAATGTTGTAGTCCACACGTCTGCTCATAACTTTAACTTCCAAGTGCCCAGGTGCCTCTGAAAGCTGTCAGCAGAAGAACTGTCATGTTTTTGGACTATTTGTTCTTTTCTTTTTTTCATACAGACTATCCAGCATCTCTTTATTGAGCTGCCAGATTGTGAATGGGGCTCAGTGCGACGTCCAGGGTGACGGCAGTGTTCACCCAGCATTGTGAACAAGCCAAGTTGTCCCTCTGAGCTAATGCTTGCTCATTGTGGTGATGACAGATCCAAAGTGTCCTGTCATCCCTTTTTTTTGCAGACACTAGCTGTCATACAAAAGCCTCCACCGGGGTCCGGGTCCGCAGCCGACCGTTCCTGCCGCAGACTCACTTTGTAGCTACTTCCAGGGACGTGCTGGTCCCCACACTGTCTGACAAAACAAAACTTGAAGAACCTCTGTTGAAGGAGGCGTGTCCGACTGATGACCTCAATCGGGGGGGAAGCATTTCATCGTGCCATTGCACGTGTCCACGTCCAAAACAGTTGTATACACGCCCCCGAATCTGAGCACACTGCTATTGGACTCGGAAGCAGTGGACGTGTGTTTGAGGAATCGTGTTTCAGTCTAATACAATGCATGGTTTCACCTGCAGGGTGTGATCAAGACGGATGATGTGGATGATCGTGTCGCCCCGACATTCCCGATAAATAACATCATCCGAGCCTGTCGCACATATAATATATGTAGAGTTCAAAAGTGTTCGACTGTGCACCAGTAAAGGGATAAAAAGAAAATGTAACAGCAGCTTACTGAATTATTTAACCAAGGGGTCAGGGGGCCTGTCGGCTTCTCTCTGCCTTTTTCTTTTAGTTGTTCTGAAGGTGAATATTGGGCAGTGTGATTTATTATTAGCATTCCTTTTTATTTACTGTGCCAGTGTCGCTCTTGTTCTGTCCTCCTGCATGTGTGGGGAGGTTCTGCGTCTGTCACCGCAGGAGAGCTGCTGCTGCTCCCCTGTCGTCACCTGCTGTCCTCCTCCACAGATTGCGTTGGACATCTGTCCATCTTTGGTGTTGGAAAGCTTTCGTTGCACTTCACATAACCAGTCGTCTCCTCTGCTCTGCTCTGAGTGTGGGGAGGGGCCAAGATGCAGTGCGTTTATGTGCACACTATTAGTCAAGTATTCAGAATTCACTACGGGTCGTGTACATGACATTCTGTTTGGATACTCATAGCATTTTCCAATTAAATTGTGGGATATGCCTTTATTATACAAAAGGGTAAAAGGGTTAATATATGGACTTGTATACAGTGCATTCAGAATACACGTTGTCTCAGTTGTCTGTTTTTTCTGGGAGTTGGTGACAAACAGACTCTTCCTTGCTTGTGATCAGGTCTCTGTGTTGAATACAAACCAAACAGACAAAAGTTTGCATTCATCTCAAGAGAAAGCCCACATATCTGGACTGAAGGAGAAACCAAGGGGTTTTTATATTTCATCATGAGAAGACTTTGATATCAACAGGTTTTCTTCTGTTGGACAGTAAAGTTAGAAACAGGACGCACGTCATGGGCGCATTTTACATGAATCAGAGTGTGCAAGGCTGCAGTGTATAATATTACTGAAATATTCATTCATCTTTGTAATTGGAAAATTAGGAATATTTTGAGCTTGTAAAATATCAGAAACCGGGATGTCCTTTGGTCTAAACTTCATATAAACCAAAGCGAAATCTATTATGAAGAAATGACATGTTTTATTATTATACTAAATGTGGTATTATTGTTTGGTCGGGAGATGAATGGGGTTTTGCTTTGCGTATGGGTTCTCTCTCCAATGTGACAAATGACATTAGCGTTATTTAGAATTCCTCGCTGATTTGAACATTTGGATATCACCGGCTGAAGGTCCCCCGTGCGGAATGAGGAGTTGATGTGTTCTGTGTTTCCAGGTATGTGTGTGTGTGTGTGTGTGTGTGTGTCCACCTTCCACATGCCTGTTAACCGATCTCCCTCGAACTCTGCGTTGACCTGGTGGTGAATCCCAAACAAGATGCCGGCGCTTCCATTCCACACCTCGTCTCTAATCCTGTGTTGTCGTTGTCATTTCTCCCTCTTGTCTGCTCCGCCTCATCCAGCCCCGTCCTTTGGTGCCGCCCTGCCGAGCGGCGTTTGTGTCTAGTGGTGGGTGGCGTGCCCTCTGTCCAGCGGCCATGTCGGGCTTCAATCTGCTGCATCTAATAACCAAGAGTCAGCCTGTGACTCTGAGGTCCTGCAGTCTTCCCTCAGGTCCACTGACCGGGTGCCGTGTGCCTGCTGTGCTGTGCCGCTCTAAAGCCTTAACACCTGGCTGGTGTGTCAGCATGTCTTTACTGTCCCACTGTGTGTGCCTTCACTCCCACGTGAGCTGCTTTCCGCTACTTTCTTACTTTTCATTTGGAACAGCTATTTTATTTTTTTGCATTTAGGTTTGCTTCAGAGCTCCCAAACTGGTCTTATCTGATTGGACCTCAGTAGCATTTTCTGTTCTTTTCTGAAGTAGCAGATTTGTATTTGTAGCAGTAAGTAGCAACGACTTCCACCGGGTACTGCCGTTATCGTAGTAGCCTTGAATGCTTATTGAAATTCTTAACCTTGTTTGATCAGACATGACCTGGTTTCACACAGATTCATTTTGGCCTGGAAGGTGCTTCTCTATCTGGCCCTTGCACCTCTGCTTGTGAACCACTGACATTGACTTTGTTTCTTTGATTAGTTTTTATTTAGGGGATTTAAAATCTTCAATAATTTAAATGGCTTTATTCAGGTTCAGTCCAGATATATAGGTTTCTCTTAGGGGCCATTTTGTAAACCATGCTATTGTGTTTTACAACTTTGGATGTTTTGCCTGTTATTTATTTCAGTAGTCCAATGAACGGTGCTCTTTTCTGTACAGATACTTTTCAGGTAGCAGACTATTAAAACCTGAAATGTGCTCCTCTGGAAAATACATAGATTCAAAATGTTTGGCAAAAGATTTAGACGGCGTTCATTTGAAAAAATGTATTAATTTGAACAGAAAACAAAAAATGTTTTTACAAATTTTTAGGAGCTGGCAACACCAGACCCGTGTTCCCTGTAGGTCCCTTCACGAGAGAGCACCCAACAGGATGTAATCTGACTCAGACGTTCCTGCTGCCTCACATGCAGATTCGGACACAACTGTTTTTGTAGCTGGATATGAATTACTTAGACGTGTCCAACACGCAGTGCAGTTCTGACACATGGAGTCACACAAAAAGACCTTTTCTGGGTTTCCAGCAGAGTATCCACCTGTCTCTGGGAACAGAACATAAAAGTATCTGTTCCAGAACTCAGCCAGGGAACTGGGACCACCGTTGACAGAGAACACCAAGTTTTAAATGGGCACCAAAAAAGACTGGGACCTCTGTTTGTAGCCAAAGCTGACATCTGTGTGTGGGTGAATACCACACACTTAGGTGGTTATGGATTTCCATAACAGCTGTCCAACAAACAGAACATCAGAAAGGCTTTTGAAACGGACACAAGCAGTAGTGACACCAGAGGTCCGTTTTTCACACTTTCCTTTTCTTCTCCTTCTTCTTTTTTGATCCTACTGGTCCACATCAGCATCTGTTGAGTCTGTAGCTCCACTCCCCTGTTGCAGAAACTTCAAGTGCTAACACATTAATCCACTGATTCACTGCTTGGCTGTGGTGTGTGGTTTTGGTTCTATTCACTGAATTTACACTTTTTATAATGTTAATGTTAGTATAATTAGTTTTGTGTCTGAAATTAAAGAGCGAGGAGTTTGTGGCCGGCCTGCTTCATTTATAGTTTGTGGCCCAGAATGATGTGAGGAGAGAGGATTTTTACATGTTTGTCTGTAGACATGAGGGATAGTGTTGCTGTGATATTTAATTTGTCTGTGTGGGGCCATCACTTGTGTTCATCCTCCCTGCCTCCCCCCTCAGGAGCACGCAGGACCAAGAAGACATGGCCGGTGAGCTTCTCTCAGGAGGAGTTGAAGAAACGCCTCACACCGACGCAGTTCCACGTCACTCAGGAGAGAGGAACGGAGAGGTGTGTGTGTGTATAAATGTATATGTTTATACCGTGTATATATGAATGTGTTGGCACATGTAGAGCTGCAACAATGGATCAATTAGTAATCCATAACTAAACTAATATCCAACTACTTTGATAATCGGTTCAAGTAGTTTTTATGAAAAAAAAGTCTAAATTCTCTGATTTCAGCTTCTTAAATGGGAATATTTTCTGGTTTCTTCGCTCCTCTGTGACAGTAAACTGTATGTCTTTGGTGTGTGGACAAAACAAAACTTCATGTTGGAGTTTGGGAAACACAATCAACATTTTTCACAATTATACCACATTTCAGGGACCAAACAACTAATCGATTAATCAGGAAAATAATTGACAGATTAATTGATTATGAAAACAATGGTTAGTTGCAGCCCTAGACACATGTATACTTGTGTATATATGATTGTGTTCATGTAAACACTGTTTATATATATATACGTGTTTGTGTTGTGTTTGGTACATATCACAGATACAGTGTGTATGTATATATATATATATATATACACACACACACACGAGTACATGTATAAAAACACTCAGATATCTACATATGGACATACACACATGTATACATGCATATATATATATGTGTGTATGTATATACTGTATGTGCATGTCCTGTTAATATACAGTATATTTATTTCATTTTCAAATAAAATCCTGTTCATCATGTTGAGTCTTTTCGTTCAGTGCGTTCACTGGTGAGCTCACACTTCTTAAAGATGAGGGGACGTACAAGTGTGTGGTCTGTGGCACCCCGCTGTTCAGGTGAGAGCTGCTGCTGTGTGTGTGTGTGTGTGTGTTGCTTTAGTCCTTCACTACAGTCTACAGAACTTTTTACAGAATTGAATTAACTTCATTTGTGTTTCCTTTTACAGCTCAAACACTAAATTTGACTCCGGATCAGGTGAGTTGAAACACTGCAGCTCTTTTCTCCTCTCTTCCGTCTTTAAAGCTGGGTCTCATTTTGCAGGAACAATTCAGTTTCTGAAGCCTGACATTTTTCGATTGTGCAGTGTAGAAATGCCGGTGTTTGCTAATCATTGTCCTGTAATTATTAACTTTATCTCTATGTACATTCAGAAAAAACGACCTTTCCTCGACACATCTTCAGTCTATGAAGCAGGACCTTGCTGGGGTTTTTCCCTCAGATCAAATTCATGAAGCACAGAGACAAACTCAAGATGAGACGCCATGCTCTTTTTCAAAACTGTTCAAGTACAGCCACAGAGTATTAGTCACTATATTAATCTTACAGTAAATGAGTTTTCAGTCTGCTGTTGACAAAAAACAAGTTGGCACAAGAGTTCTAGAACACTAGAATTTGCTGCAAGATGCCTCACTGTTGAAAAGCAAAGACGAGACGGAGCCTCAGTGCAGCTGCATCCGGTGGACGCGACGGGTTGAAGTCTCGTCAGTTTCATTGACCGCTGACGACCAGACGTCTGCAGTGTGTCCTTGTTAACAGTATTTATGGCTCCTGTACTTCCTGGGTCGGCAGGCCTCAGTGGCATCATGTGTCATTATGAATGTTTCAGCCTTGTTGTTTCTCTCCTTTCAGCCGAAGGACAGAAACATCAATCCAGTCATCTTATCACCTCAAATTAAAAGATATATTTACACAAGGGACAGTGGATTGACATATCGTCTCCAACCTGCAGTGGCTTCACATGATCTAACTCTGGTCACACATCAGATTATTATTATTATCAGTATGAATAATGCTGTATGTCACGATCCCTCTGTGCTGCCACGTCTCCTAACGCGATGCCGCCATGTCTGCAGGTTGGCCCTCCTTCTTTGACCTGGTGAAGGACGAGTCTGTGACTCTGACGGATGACTACTCCTACGGGATACACCGAGTGGAGACCACCTGCAGCCAGGTACACTGTAGACACGGCGTCGCACACCAACTGTATGGGGAGTGTGGCATAAAAAATTCCTGACAGCTAAGTTGGCGGTTTGAAAATAAAAAAGGGCTAATGCATTAAAGAATGCGCTCTTGGCCTCCTCCGGATGTCTTCATGCACAATGAACCTGAGGCATAGTTGCACTCTATCAAACTAATATTTGCAATAAGAACATTCTATAACACATTCTTCCTTAAGGCGTGGGGGGCATGTGGCCACGGAGACCACCTCTCAGGTCCCAAACTGTGACTATGCCTGTAACTCTAATGCCTATAACAGCGTTTATGTAAAGTGTGTAATTTCTTCCATGTCAAACTCAACTCACCTATGAGGGCACCCCCCACTTGCCAAAGTGCCATGTCATATCAAAGTCACATGCTGATGATGTAGAACATGTACAATCTTTCCTATTGCGTTTCAGTGCGGAGCCCATCTGGGACACCTGTTCGATGATGGACCAAGACCCACCGGGAAGCGCTACTGCATTAACTCGGCCTCACTGGCCTTCCAGCCCAAAGACGCGGCCGAGGGCGGAGCTGCTGGCGGCTCAGTGAGCGACAGGAAGACGGAGCTCTGAGCGACACACCGGCCCGGTGACTGTGCCTGTGTAGGGAGAGTCCAAAAGTTCACTCAGCATTAAAATAGTTCACAAAGTAACGAGAGTGCAGGAGGTCCCCAGACACGGACCAAAAGCTCCAAGTAATCTGAAAGTGCATGTTTCCCAAAACAGCCATTTTGAAGTGTGCAACGTGCAAGACACTGCGTAAACTGCCTTAAAAGGAACGTTCAGTATTTGTCAACCTGGGTTTGACTCTGTCGTGGTCGTGAGGGGAGCAGGGCGAGGCTGCCTCAGGAGCTGCGGGGAGTTCAAAGGGACGACCCCTATGAGCCTTTGCTTTTTGTGTTCTTGCTGGAATATTTCCCAACTGCCTATGAACGAGGCGGTGAAAATGTCAGGAACTACCGACCATGGACAAAAGACATCCACTTTGACAAATACCAGAATTTTCTCCCTTTAACCTCCCCGGTGTGGGAAACAGCATTCGGTCTGCCAATTTAAACATGGATGAAGTGCTGTGTTGTAGACACACATACGTTACACATGTGTGCGTATATATATACAGTGTGTGTGTATGTATGTATATATTGGAGTGGTGTTTGATTTAATGATGTCACCTATGCAAGTGCTGCTGTCAGTAGTGACGCAGCACAGTGAAACACAGCCGAGACACTTTGACAGAATCTTATTGTGGAAAAATAATGTGCTGCGGTCGTTAGGTCACTTCCTGTATTTGTTCCTTCTCTACTCCTTTGCTTCAGGAAATATTTTCAATCTTCCACAGCTTGTATTAAAACAGTTGTTGGATGA
This sequence comes from Scophthalmus maximus, assembly GCF_022379125.1. Taxonomy (NCBI): domain Eukaryota; kingdom Metazoa; phylum Chordata; class Actinopteri; order Pleuronectiformes; family Scophthalmidae; genus Scophthalmus; species Scophthalmus maximus. The sequence goes on along the minus strand of NC_061516.1, from coordinate 30,899,751 downwards.
ATAAAATATGCAGAAACAGTTTTTTTTTTTGCTTTACTTTTCCGTAGATATATGATCTCTGGAGCTTTTACTCTCGTGGCCTTCAGTGGATGGAGCGACATTGTGTGGGTTTAGCAGGGAACTTCAAGGTAATGAGTTATATTTACTCATTATTGAAATGACAAAATATCTAAAACAGGCCAGGTTTTCATTTCTACGGACAGAGGACTGGGTCACGTGGAAAAAAAGCATTTGGGGGGAAAAAAAGGTTTGATTTGAGACTTTTTTTTCTTTCGTAATTCTATTAATTCTCATTATTACATATGTTATATAGTGAGGTCTTTTTTTCTTAAAAAAAAAAAGATTCCAAAATGTATTAAAGAGCATCAGGAAAGGCACAAACGGACATGAATGCAGAAACTTGATTAAATGAGGACTTTGGCCCTGTGAATAGCAGCCTATCTGAATGACTCCTGAATAGAACAGTAGAAAGAGTGTGGCTTCTGATTGTTATCTCAGTCTGAGGACCTCTGCTGTCCTTCCAACGGACCAGCGGCAGAAGGACACCAGCAGCTTCACAGATGAGCTGATCTTCTTCCGGTGCAGCCTCGGTCGTGCCTCGTCCAGTCCTGTGATGGAGCCGATAGTCCAGGGCAATGTGGGTGCTCTGGACTTTAAAGTTGGGGGGCCATTTCCACGCTGTACCCTGCTGATAAGGAGAGGGGCTGTATCCTCAGAAAGGGGAAAGTGAAATCACCGAAAGAACAATAGGGACAGGGAGGAAGCTAATCACATGACCGTGAGGGATTGAAACACAGGAATAGGGAAAGAAGAGAGGAAAGTAAGACGGACATAATCAAGGCTGTGGGGGAGCAGCAGTGAGACGGGAGGAAACGAGACAAAAGCAGGATGTGCAAATGACAGTTGGTCAGAAAGCAGCGAGGGAAAAGAACAGAGGATTCTGTAGCAGGAAGGATTTAATACACTCACGCGTGGAGGTTTTAGTTGAAGCGCTCCAAAGGTTCTTGAAACAATACTCAAATATTAAGTTATATTAAGGATGTAGAGAAATCATCATGGCATCATTTATACCATATGATGACAAATCATTGTTGAATATAAACAAGGTTTAAATAATGTCTATTTCTGACTTCATAGTGACGTCATGATGATTGATCATGATAAATAATTATATATATATATATATATATACACATGAGATTTAGGTCGTGTCTATATTCCCATAGGATGCAGAGATGTCCTAAAACAATTCTTTAGGTATGCCTGACATCATTTTCTTTGTCACTTCTTCATGACGTCACGTGTAACATCACATTTTTTGATCAATACAAGCTTTGGACAGTCTCTATTATTTGCAGAGATATTCTGGACCATGTTTTTATTTGTGGTGACCTTTGACCTATCATCTGGAGAAACGCTCCCAAGTAACATTCTCATCAAGTCTTACAACCATGAACCATTCAACTTTTAAAGGGGATTTTCACATGTGCTTTAGAACATTCACTCCATATAATATTATATAGTATAATATAATAACTTCACAGATCCAGATTGTACACAGACATGGTGAAGAACAAAGACTTTTCATTTTGTGTTCTTTTGCAAAGGTTTAGATTAAAAGCAACATGTAACATTTATTGATCATATAAAATGACTCGTGTTGCAATAGCCAACGAACTGCAACTCTTTTATATTGCGTCAACTTTACTAAGGTGGTAGTATCAGTGTAAAGTTTAAAATCACGTTTGTCCATATTCATTAAAAGATAATCCTTCCCATATCTTCCTAAATGATAGTATTTTTTAGCTATAAATACTTGTACCATATATTTAAGCGCAAGACTGTGACCCCTTGTCAGTGGTTTATCCAACAGGAGCTCTCTGGTGAAGGTTCGCAGGGAGACGTTCAGTTTTAAACAACACGTAGAGTAGAATTTCTGTTGCGTATCATTTCTAGGAGAAACTACTACTTCATCAGCCAGAATGAATGCATATGCCAAGAAGATCTGCTCTGCCCAACACTTTGGTTATTGCCACCTTTTCCGTGCTGTGCGTTACCACAGCGTCCACGGTCCAACCTCCACTGACAGAAGACACAACTGAAGACACTGACAACATGTCTTTGTCTCTGAGGCTGTCTCTCCGTCCATAATGTCTGTCTGGACTGCTAAGTGTAACCACTGTCGGGGTAGTGACCTTGTGGACCCCAAGAAGTCTGCTCTCACATTCCTCACATTCCCCACAGACCCATACCCATACTACCCCCCCCATCCAGAGGGGTTGAGCTGGACACACACATACATAACCTGGTGGTAACAGATGTTTGTAACTCAGTTACTCCGTGAAGAACGGTAACATATCCCTAAGCTCTAAACATGTTTATCTAGCCTTGCTATGACTGCTCTTTGAGCTTTGAATATAAAAAGGGTTGTGACTGCAGATCGTACATAAAGACAGATGACGCATATCTCCACTTCCTCCCGTTGTAGAAAATGAAGCCAAAATATCTGGGATGCTGGAGCTGCCATCTTGGGCTTTTATTGTCATAAGGAGCCGCATTAGTGACCGAGTTTGGAGCCGTGGTGTTGCGATCGCTCTGATGAGCGTGCTCGACCAATCACGGGTCTCCGCTGCCAATCAGGACAGTTCAACTGTAAATAATTGAAACCAAACTTACTGGAAGAATAAACACTCAAGCACAGATCCATGTGATAAGATTGACCTCAAATTACATCTTTGTCAAGAAAGCATCTTTGAGAAGAAATTTGTATAAATGTATTTTTTAGTTTGGTACATGTCCCATCTGCCACCAGAGGGAGGTCCAGATGTTTTGGCTTCACCTTTGAGAAAAATGCAGATGTTCTCAGAAACATCTTGACGTGCGCAAAAGTGTTTGAAATCATTCCGATCGAAGATTTTCGGTCAACTGTTTCCATGGGATATGATTAAACACAGTCTGGTGATTAAATGCGTCGACACATTTAATATCGCTGTGTGACACAAGTGATGAATACATCATTCATGCTCTGGGACCTCCCACCAGATATCTGGAGCACAAAGAGATCGAGTGAGGAGTCAGTCATTATTGGACACACCAGGATTTGTAGATGTCGGCCTGGGTGGGGAGAGGGACACCTGCGATCCTCTCCGCCTTGTTCACTGTCCTGTGTGGGGACCTGCATTCTTTGCGCCTCCTTTATGAGGTAGTGATACCCTTTCAAAAACTCCCTCCGTGGTGCCTCTGTGGAATGAGGTCATGTGGCGTTTGCCTTCTTCAGTCTCGGCAGAAAGTGTTGGTATTGCTGGGCCTGGCGTGTTGGTGGTCCTGGTCCAGGTCAGGTTGTCTTTATTGTGCACCACCCAACTCTCTCTGAAGCATTTCGATTAATGGTCAACAGGGGGTGCTCACTGCGACCTTTTCTGAAGTGGATAATCATTTCCCCACATCATCCCCATGTTGAGGGAGAAGTTGTCGCCAGTTGCTCCACCTCCTCTCTACGGAGTGTTTCATCATTTAGCGTGATGGGACCCGCCGCCGTTGAGCTGCTCATCAACTTGATGATGTGGTTTTACGTCAGCATGGTGATCAGAGAGACCTGTTGCCCAGCACGGTGGAAAGATGGTGTTGAATGTTTCATAGCTTTGAGCAGCATTCCCACATGGGTGTCCTTGTTTGGGTTAGGGCCAGGAGCTGGGCAGAGGATCATCACTGGATCGGTTGATCCATTCTCCAAATTGGAGGGGGTGTAGGGTTTCAGAGAGGACGGATCTGTGCTGCACGAGCAGCCTCGTACTGTAGGTGGTGTCACTGCGATGGGGCGGTCGTCCCCCCGGTTGTAGATTCTATGTCCAGGTAAAACATAGGCAGGCCTGTCCTGAGGTTGGCATGTTTGAAATCCTCCAATATGAAGAAGCCAATGCTCTCCGATCACATGGTGTCGTTCATTCAAAGCCTCCTTTGCATTAGCACTAGGGGGGACTACGGTCGGTAGTCAAGGTCAAAGACATATCGGTCTCTCATGTCTCGTCAGGTAGAGACGGGGCCTTTATCTCTATCAGTAGGAGATACTGTAGCTTGAAGATGTTTTATTGTCAATACGGCCCCTTGGTCTTTAAAAGCCGTGATTGTTTGGTTAAAAAATGTGCAGATAGGAACTGTACAACAGTGCATCAGACGAGCCAGAGGTTATCGATCCGGGAAGTAATTTACGTTATCGGGTGAATAACGGGAGCAGTGCAGGAAACAAGCACACATTTTATTTCCCCCAGAGGATTGTGGTTGGGTGGAGGCGAACTTCAGAACAGTCTCCTCCGCAGGCCGAACAAGCCCCCCGTCCGACACGATGAGCGTTGGGTTTTTGATAAACTGCGAGAGGTTGTCTGTGACACAGACAGAGAGGGAACGTTCGTGTGCGAGCGTGATGGGAAATCATCCCAGCCTTTCTGGAAACGTCTCCTCCTTTGGAAAAATACTCTTTGCGGACGAACTCACAAGCCTGTGGTTTGCAGCATGCTGCAACCGTGGACCTTGCCAAAAATAAGACCATTGATTCTGCACTCTCCATACCCCGGCCCATTCCCTGCCTCTGAGTGTTTGGCAGAGAGTTTGCTCAGGAAATACAGGGACTTGCTGGAGGTTCTTCACAGCAACTCTAAGAAAACAAACTGGTTTCCTCTTGGCAGACGAGGTGATAATGCATGGAAACCGAAACCCCCCTTCGCAATCCGACATGCACTTTCTGACCGGCTTGACAGTTTTCATTTCGCTCGTATAGGACGGGGTCGGCCGTCCTCTGCAGCGGAGTCTTTGACACAAGCAAAACTAAGACGTGAAAATGAGTCAAAGACTGGTTTCGACGGCCCTTATTTTAAGACTATAGATGAAGGATATTTAAAAAAAATGCTTTTGTAAATGAGAGATTTGAGGTTTTGATTTGAATTCATTCCTAAAAATGTTTTCACTTGGATGGATTGTTGAGTGTAAATTGATGGTGATGCAAAAGTGGTAATTTGAATCAATCCGAGATATAACATTAAATATCCAAAAAGGGAAGGTGTCTTAATGCTTTACGAAGCCCGGTAACGGCCTGCGGCCTATTTTGATCTGAAAATAGTTTCCTTTATTTGTTCCATTTTTGGGGTTGGTGTTGGAACCATGCGTCTCCCAGACACTTTGTCATATTTTGTGCTCTAAAGACCGACACACAGCTGTTGGTGTGTCACTATGGCTGTGAATGATCATGTGTGTGTTGTGTGTGAAACGCGTTGCGCAACACTGGAAAAATAACCATGTCCAAGGTCATAGGTTATGAATGTAGTCAGTTAGGGTTCGGTGTTTGTGTGTGTGTGTGTGTTTAGGAAGTAGTTCCAAAGTGATACAGATGACCTGAGCTCTCTTTATGTGGATTAGTGAGAACTCAAACATCCTCTGGCTGAGACGGGCCTGGAGCATGTGCAAGAGAAGGACACTTGGCATGTTGGCTTCGAAGTGAACTGTGTCCAACCAGCTGCCGCAGCCACATCCGTGTGTGAGAAACCAGATCGACCAGCTTTGGATACTTTTAAAGAACAAAATATGAAGATGCTGGGGGTGTTTTGAGCCAGAATGTGCTGTTTTGAAAAATAAGGTTTCCTCGAGATTTGTCTTGATGGGACAAAAGAAATTTACAATTCAGTCTGTTTCACTTTTATTCATAGAGTACTTCATCACAAGTTACCAGTGATTAAAATGCACACAAGCACAGAGAAGGATACATATTAAAATAACATTAACAACAGATTGCTACACGTTGTATTCTGGATGAATCAGAATAAAAAACACTGCAAAGCATGATTTGCTGACGTCTAATGTTCTGTGTGCACGTCGGTGGTGTGACGCTGTGGCAGCCTGGAGACCAGCAGATGGAGCCTCCGCCCTGCGGTCGGCAGCGACGAAGATGATGCTGCATGAGTGATGTTGGGCTGCTACTGTCAATAAAAGGAACCCCCCCCCCCTCCCTCAAGAAAACACAAGTCCCGCTCTGTGTCAGTTTAAAAAGCCATGTCAATAACTGATGATGAAATTAGATCTGGAACCTGTCTGTCTGTCTGTCTATCTGTCCGTCAGCGGCGTTGCATCAATCTCACATCTGATTATAATATAAACAGTATTTATGATGTTTATGAAGCCACGTTTTTCTTCTTTTCTTCTTACCTTTGACAGATAGTCCTATAGGAGGCTGACAACGAGAGACTTGTGTTGCAATGTGACCTCCGACCCCTGTGGGTGTGGTGGCTGGATTCCACTGCAGATCCACCGGAGTTCAACTCCAGTCCCTTTCAAAGGCCAACGTCTTTTTGTTTTTTTCTTTTCTTTTTCTTCCATCAGTTTCCGTCGTATCTGCCACAGGAAGTAAACACGCCACGCTGTGACAGAAAACACACTTTGCGGCGTCTGCTCTGCCGGAGAGAGTCGAATCACCACTGTACATTTACGTATTGTTGTAAAAACTGTTAAGTTTGCAGTTAAACAAATTTGTGTAAATGATCTGTGCGTGTTTTCGTTCCTCGACAGTGCCGGTGGGGGGACGGCAGTAAGTGGATGAGGTGTAATCCAGAACATTGTGCTTTTGTACAGGCCAGTGTGGTTTTTACACATTCCCTCCCAGTCACTGGCTGTTTTTTACAGCCCGTCCTCGAGGACGGCGTTACTTTTCCTTCCACCATTCACTTCCATTCCTCGACCTCGCAGAGGAATTCTTCTTCTCCTCGCCGAGGTGGGAAGTTTATGACCTCCAGCCACATGATCAGACGTCTCCCCTGGTCAGGGTTACCGCGGGATGTCTAGACGCATCTGCAGAGGACTGGATCAGGCAAAGACGTGTGCTATGATTCCAGTGACACCTTGGCCAAATGCACAACATACAGTATCTTACTATCCTATACATGATGTAGTATACTGTGTGTATGTTATAACCACTTGTATTACTGGATTAACTAGTTTCATTTTTTTTCAACTGAGATTACAGAAAGACAAAAAGAAGAGGGATTCTTAAAAAATGTAATCTTCCAGGTATTCTGAAGATCACAGCGACTATACGTGTGATGTAATGCTCCCGGATGTTGGCGTTGCTTCAGGTCATCGTGTTCTGAATGACACTGTGCTCAAACTCGTGATCTCGGGCCTTGGAGACGGACGCGCTGGCAAGGTGCTGAAACCCTTGGACGCTAACGTCCCTGGTACAAGTGGGCACCGCGGCGACCCCCCCTCCCTGCGCCCCTTGAATGCACGCCACGGCTGCGCTTGCCTCGACCCGTCGGATTGAGACGGGAGAAGTGACCTGAAGTGACGAGCATAGAGAGAAGTGTCCGATCTGTCACAGTGCGAACAGCTCGGGTCGAAGGTCACAGTGATCCGACAGCAGCCTTTTCTTATATGAGGCCATATTTGTGGAAGATGGAGACATGAGTGGAAGACAGACAATGTAAGGAGGACAAAAGTCCCGTTCAGCTGCTGCAAATGATGTTTCTGTACCGAACTAATCCGCATGTGTTTTGTAGAAGACTCAGTCGCTGGCCAGGATTATGATCAGAGGCTGCATTTATTAACGGCAGTGGAGTTGGCTGAGAGCTGCTTGTGGTGGATGGCAGGCGTACAAACCAAATGACTCACGGTCACAGCAGGGGCCGCGGTTCGCATCCTGCCCGGGGTCAGGCTCGGGCAACAACAGCGCCTCGGTTCAGGTTTGTGAAAGATTGCGGTGTAGGTCGAATGTCAATAAAAAGATTGTTGTGTCTGGAGTGGACTCTTCTGTCTTCCCCTCAGCAGAACCACGAGTCTGATCATAACCACTGACCCGTCTAATAGAGCGAGTGGATGTCGTGCTGCTCCGATGTTTTAGAGGAAAACATATCAATTTGTGTTAGAATATTTTATTGATTCGTGCAGAATCAAGCAAAACGAACCCAGTTGTAATGAAGTCCATCCATCCATCATCCATCCTGTTGAGGGCCGCCCGGGGCCGGAGCCGATCCCACCTGACGGGGTGGAACCCTGGACAGGTGCTGAGTCCATCACGGATTTGCAATAATGTTTCCTACAAAATGGATTTGCTGTTGCATTTCATTTATATATGAGAATTTCTCAGAGACGGGGGTTTTGGCCTCCTCCGGACAGACGTCCTTCATCCATCAAAAGCAGCTTCATACCTTTTTACACCAGACTCTGTTTGTCAGCAGGATTTCCATCAAAACGTGGTTGAAGGATGAGACATGGACAAATGAACCTCTGGACAAAGGGGCAGATCCAAATTTCTTTATCACTTTCTTAAAGATAAGATAGAGGGTGGGTTTTTTGTTTGTTTTTACATATCCACCGACTTCTCGGAGAACATCAAGTCAGGCATATTTACGGGAGTGACTTCTATGAGAGTGTGAGATTTGGTGCAGATCCTCACCAAGCGGACCTGAATGTGGTTTATACTAAGGACACACACACACACACACACACACACACACACACACACACACAATCACACACACACACACACACACACACACACCCTTGGTGTCAGACAGCCTGCCCCGTGTGGATCTCCCACCAGCTTCTATATTTAATTTGCTCACTTCCTCTCTGAGAGTGGGGATGAGAGACAGAGACAGCTCCTCTCTCGCTGCAGTGTAACCTCACACACACGACCGGGGCCGAGGGCAGCCCCCCCCCGAAGGAGGGGGAGAGTCTTCTGTGTTTAATCCGCACCGTTGTGGTGCGATGCCCTGGAAATATTTTGGAAAATAATGTAATCTAAGAGTGGATAGAAATAGAAAGCCTCAAACAAGTCCTCGAAAGTGTTTGGCAGACGGCCCCTCGGCACTCGGCACCGTAAATGCATCACACATGTGCTGCTGCTTTGACAGAGAGCAGGGGTTCCAAAATTACAGGATAAGTCTGGCGTTGTTCTATTTTTTTTCTCTCTTTTTTTAGGCAACAGGACAAAAACTTTTCACCTTCTGTCTGTTAATGCTTCCTGACTTCCAAACCTGTCTGTGGCTCTCGGCTCCAGGCCCACGGGCTCAGAGTCTTTACACAACATTTAAAAAAGACAATTGGAACAGTGGGTGTTTTTAGATGCAAGATTTAAGATGACTTTCAGTTTTTCCAGGACGAATATTAGACTGTGTTTGCATCTTTAAAAAAAAATCTGTGTATAAAACGATGCTCAGCATGTTTATAATATTATCAAATAACATCTGTGAAATGTTTGAACCTGGAACAAGCTGACGTGGAGAATGTTATACTGTGATTCAGTTTGAAAAAAAAAATTAATCAGACGTTTAGTGGGAAATGTGGAATGTTCTCGCAGCCACATGGAGCAGAAGCGTCCGAGGCTACAGTGTATGGAAACAAGACTATCACCAGCAAGACTGTCATTAAAAATGGACGTAATCAGCGGCTGCCTGAAGCCTGTATTCTGTGTACTGACCAGCAGAGGGCGACTCTATGAGAAGATGACTCTCCTCCTCACTTGATTCATAATGTCAGTAAAACATTTCCCTGGGGAGTTTGTGGTTCAATCTCTAGTTTCAAGTCTTCTTAACAGAAACTTCAAAAGAAGGCAAATGTGTTTATGTTTGAATTATTTTAAAAAGTGGAGTTGATTTCTATAAACTATGTATTTTCAATTATATAATTTAATTATATCATCTGCAGGATCTGCACACTTGGATGAAGGCCGTGACATGAGGAGGAATGTAATAAGTGCACATTGAGTTAAGCGTCTTAATGAAATCAAATTGACCGTTTCCTGGGTGGAGAGTGAACCACTGAGCTCAGGACTTTTGAACACGCGTTGACCGACAGTTATAAACTGAACTGAGATAGTAGACGAGGAGGGTTGGCCCCCTTGTTTGACGAAGGTCTGGGCTCCACAACGTTTCAGTCACGATTATGAGAATATCGCCAACAGCGACTGTGAAAATGTTAGTTCTCAACTTCTGGTGAATCTGTCTGGTCCGGAGGAGCGCTGCAGTCAAATGAGGTGAAAGGTCACACGGTAGAACCTCAGTCTGTGTCTGTGCTGCTGAAATGAACACACACACACACACACACACACACACACACACACAGTTCCATTTCAGTGCAATAACACGTTTATTTCCTGTTTCTTTGTGCCTCCGCTGGCTCCGGACCGAGCTGCATGCCCAGCAGAGACGTGAGCGTGAAACCACCCCGAGGTAATGGATCTGTGCAGCCATTGATTGTATTGGTTCGATGCTGACGCCGCTCTGTCTGAAAGGGAGGGGTCTGCACAGAAACCCCCTTCTTTGGGGGGTCCGAGGGCCGTGAATGGGGCTTATGAATGAAGTGAATACCAGCTACAAATTAACCGCACACCGAGTGAATCGACTTGCCCTCTGTGAGGGGGAAGCTGCGCAGGCATGAAAATAAATGTTTGGTGCAACAATGTGCACTACGGTGTATGACAAGGTTCCGTTTCACAAAGCGCAGAATGTGGCCGGTGCTCGGCGAGCACTGAGCTGCGGGATCGTGGGAAAGGTCCTGCACGTCAAGGCACTTTATTCTCTGTGTTTGTTGTTCTTGTGTAATTGATCTCACCCCACGTCCACGCCGGCGTGCTTCAAAGACCCGCAACCTTCGTCTTTCTTCACACGCCTGCACATATTACAACAAGTGGGAATATTCACAATGTCACTTGTGCGTCATCTCCCTCAAAGTCCAGCATATTTGGTTCAGTTACATCATCTGAGAGTTGAGTCTCCTTGTTGTCACCACTGTGTGTGCTGTATGGGGGGGGGGGCACAGGTACCGAGCAAATCATTTTGTGAAGGTTAAAGAAATATTAACAGAGAGGAACCAACCGACAACTGTGGAGGAGTGGGACAGCTTTGTACAAACACATGGACAGATGGAAGAAAAGTGAAACAACTCACCTTAAAAGTTTGTTGAAAAGTGCTCTTTTTTTTTTTTTTATAAATGTCCCCAATGCAACAGAAGCCTCACAGCCTGTTGTCTTCAGTGGTTGGTCCTGAGGACAATGAAAAGGGCCCCTCTTCACTGGTGTGTGGAGGGGATACTTAAGAACATACATTCGCTTCATTCACAACCCCCCCCCCCCCAACACCGGGGCTCCATTCAAACGCGTGAAAATGTGAATTTAATTCATAAATGCGGCCTGCCATGTCTGGCCTGCAGCCCGGATTCCGTCTCCTCTCTGTTTTTTCTGGCTCGCAGCCAGACCCCCCCTCTCCCCCCTCCCTGCCTGTATTATCCACCCACGGGAGAGGTGATTTCTTTCTCTTTTTTTCTTCCTCCTCCTCTCCCCCCCCCCCCTTTTTTTTTCAAAGACACCCATCCTCATTGACTTGGTTCTGCTCTTCGGGGGAGTGTGGATGCCCGCGCGTCTCGGACGATCCGCAGCCCACCGAGCTGTCACGCCTCGCCGCCGCATGGTCCTGCCCGGTGCCGCGGTGCGCTGTAGCCGAGTTCCAGTCGCTGCCGCTCGGCGTCTCACAGTCCGATGTCCCCGGTGTCCCGTCGTCTGCTCCCCGCTGCTCGTTCCACCAGCGCCTCAGCCCGCCGGACTCTTCCAAGTGGACGACCGACGCGTAAAAGTGCCACTGAACCTATAGGCACCGGCTCCCTCTGATAATTGGTGCTTTGTTTTTTACTTTCTTTCTTTCCTAATTTGTTTTACTTTGTGAAGTATTTTTCGTTCACCGGGGGGACGGGGGAGCTGCGGCGCCGGGAACCATGAGTGGACGCGGGGACGAGGCCGGGGAGAGCTCTGGCTCCCAGGAGCCCACGGGGGCCGCGGAGCCCCAGAAGAGGAGGCCGGGGAGACCGAGGAAGCCCCAGAAAGTAAGTCTCTGTTCCACCAGGAAGAGTTAAAGAGCAGAGACCTGCGCTTAGTGTGATCAGGACGTGGAGCTGTTGTTCCACAGACCCACAGACACGGTCGAGCTCAAACTTCAGCAATGACGAGGTCAAGTGCAAGTCTGATTAGGACTTCACACCTCCTTTCATATTAGAAGAAAAAGAGCAAAAGGAGCTTATTTTGCGTGTGCCATCCAACACCCCCCCCCCCCTCGGCTCTCCAAGAGCAGGAACATATTCCTGCAGCCTACAAATAAGGAGGAATGCGCCTGTTCGCAGAGCTGGCTGCGCGCCACGGCTTCTTAATTGACAACATGAGTAAGAAGGAAAGTATGGGCATGAGTGGAGCTGGAGCAGAGACAACACACACACACACACACACACACACACACACACACACACACACACACACACACACACACACACACACACACACACACACACACACACACACACACACACACACACACACACACACACACACACTTTGCAGTCAGGTTATTTTCATGAGAGAAATGTTGACGTCAAATTGTGTGAAGTTCAGTGTAACCGTGCAGAAGCAGACTCAACAATAAATCCCCTCTATGATCTGTGCCCACACGTGTGCACAACTGTATCCGCTCCTGGCACAACCCCTAACCTTCAGCTCACCCTCGGGCCGAGTGTTCCTTTAAAACGGTGAATCCTTGACACCCATGTCGTGTCCTCCCTCCCTTCCAGGAGCCGAGTGGAGAGCCTGTCCCCAAGCGACCAAGGGGCCGTCCCAAAGGAAGTAAGAACAAGGGCCCCTCCAAAGCGGCGCAGAAGGTGAGGAGCCTCAGCCCACACAGACATCTCGGCTCATGTCACATGGCTGACGGGGAGCACGTGTGTGGGGACTGATAACTGACAAACCGCCTTTTAAAACTTGAACTGTTACGGTTGCATATTGTTCTTGTTTGTTTTTCATGCCCAGGTGGAACCATCCACATCCCACACATAACCAGGGCTTTAAATGAACTTTCTTGATCACCAGCCAACATGGCCAGTAGATTTTTAATGTTACCAGCCAATTGGATTTTTCACCAGCCAAATTTTGACCAGATTATGAGATGCCACTGAATACATTTAAACATCCATGTTTTTCATCAAATTGTTTGTATTTGCGTTGATGGCAGATATACATTAAAATGGTAAATATATATATTCTATTATTAGTTTCTTGGTCAAATATGAGCCACTCACGACCCGACATACATACATACACATATCTCCACACATCTTTTTTTCCCTTTCCTACTTGATTTTTCAGCTCCTCTGTTTTGTTTCACGCCGTTCCTTTCGTCCATCTCCGTTTCAGCATACCTAGCTCGTAATCAATACCACGCACGCTATAGGCACGTTGTTACGGTCGGGGTTTATGCAGGACCCAAAATGCAGAGGTGTATATTGAATATTTAATAATAAAAAAAAAAACTGACGTACTGCGTCAAAATAAAACAAAAACTAAATGCAACTAAGGGTGTCCACAGGTGCGGGAACAGAAACAATCTCAGGTAGCAAAACACAGCAGCCAAAAAACACAGGTTGTGGGGGGGAAAACAACAGGAACAACATCACAGGTACAGACTCTGGGAAAATCACAGACGAACCAACCAGGACCAAGGGAAGCACGGAGACTAAATAGACACAAGGTGGGCGGGGCCTATTGAACACAGGTGAGACACATTAGGAACAGGTGCAGACAATCACAGGGGCAGGAGACACAGGAAAAACAAAGACACCAGAAACAAGACACGGGACAGGAAGTGAGCAACACAAGGAAAAGGACTTCAGAATAAAACAGGAAACTCAAGAAAACACAAACACGGGATAACAAAGATTACTTAACCAAGGCAAAGAAAACACCTAGCACTTACAACAGCACAAGAAATGGAAAAACAAATGAAAGTCCACTAGAACTAAAGTTCCTGGGGGCAAAATCATGACAAACGTAGCCGACGGTCGTGACACGTCACGACATAGTGTTAATGGGCAATGTAGGATTAGTTCTATAGTACAAGCAGTGTTGCCAGATAAAGATTATATGATCCAAGACAAACACACACAAACCGCCCAAATTTCTTGGCAGAAAACAGACCAATCTGACAAAAACACTGACGTTGCATCGTTTCTGCAGCCGATTAAAACAGACAGTGTTATTTTGCTTCATTCATCACCAGACAAGTGGGCTAGTAACTGTACAACGTTACCGGCCAAATGGCGGGTGTCAATTTAAAGCCCTGCATATCAGAGAGAGAAAGTTAAACATACAAAAAAGATGGTGAACACAAATGTCATGGTGTATGAGCATATTTTGTAATACAGATCATTAATTCTCTTGAGCAACCATTTCATTCAGATTTATTGCAGCGTGTTATTTGAATGAAAGTCATTCAAGGTTCAGTTTAGGATTTCTATCAGGAGAAAGTAAATTATAAACTCTGTATTTTTTGTTGCCTCAGAATGAGCCCCTTATATCTACATCGGGAGCGGGTCCATGGGCCATGTCGCACTGCCATGTGTCTGTAGTAACCTGGAATGGACAAATCTGAAACTAAATCTAGAGAGGACGTTTTCACGTTACCGGAAGGCCATCGCGCTCAGAAGGGCAGGGTGAGGCAAAGGATTTTTCTAGTAGATTGCAATCTGCAACCTCACCACTAGATGCCACTAAACCCACCACACTGAACCTTTAACTTTTCGTGCTTTGGCCCCGGCGAGCTGCAAACATTACCTCTTTCCAGCATCTTACTAGCATTAAAAACATGTGAGCCTCTTACATGGTCACATGTCACCGTCTCAGTGTCATTCCGGTAACATGACAGAGATGAAAGCTGTAGTCGCTGATTGATGACAAAACTATCAATGAAGCCACTTTCACATGGGACAGAAAACACCACACGAACACAAACACCCACTAACATCAGGCTTTTGTCTAGAAACTCTACAATCGGCCTTCATTCGCAGGTCAAATGACTCTGCTGTAGTCACGGGTATTTATCGGCTCCAGCTCCGACTGGCATGGAATGTCTGAACATTTGTAGTCATGTTTACATTTTTTCTTTGATCAGATCAGTTTCTGATTTGTCAAACATTTCAGTCATTTAAGTTCTTGTACCGTCGCTTGTTTTAAACAACATTTAGAATTTGATTTTCTTTGTTAAATATAAAAAAAGTTACATAGGAAAACATGTCTATTCCTCTTAAAAATGTATTTAGTGCTAAAACTCAGGTATCTTGTTGGCACTGGGATTGAAAAGTTACAAACAATAGTGAGCCTTCAGCCTGACCATGCACATTAGAGACCGAGCTGGAAAACGTCTGAAAGAAAAACTGATCTAGAGGAAAGCTTTGAAATTTGACAGCGATATCCCCCCTTCACTTTTGGGTTGTGTTGTCCCCCCACCAGTGTCTTCATTCATTAGACTGATAAAGCTTTGATAGGCTCATGTCGACAGCAGCCTTAGTGCTCCCTTGCCACCGCGAACCAACTGTAAACATTCCCTGCACTTCTTCGAAAAGTGAACCACTCTGCTCTAGCTGTAATCCAGTCGAAGCTCATCTGACACTGTTTTAATAAACACTGACGATATCCGTCTTGCAGATGAAAGGGGTCCAGGGTCAGCCCACACCTCGAGCATTTACTCATTTCCCCTTCCCATATCAGTCTCTTGGGCAGATAGCGCAGCAGCTTGTAAGAAGAAAGGATCTTACTGCAAATCTTGACTGGATATTATCACCTTTTTTCTATGCAACCCCCCCAAAAAAAATATGGCGGGAAAGAAGATGCCAGAATTCTCAACAAACCGTCCTCACCAGACAACCATCGAGTTGTTTAAGAATAACCTCCTGACAAGGCATGGCAGTTGTGTCATGACTTCCATTAGGGTGCCGGGGCGGATGGATTGATGAACTTCAGTCGGCCTAAAGCAAACAAAGTCCTACAAAGTGGGTGCGGCACTGAATGGCCACAGTCAAGGGCAGGACAAAAAGCACGCAGTCGCAACTTGATGAATAGTACGAATGGAAATAACAACGTACACTATCAGACAGTGTCACCTTGGGAGCGTTCATGCTGTTGCGCTCAATTAAGCACATGAAAGAGTTATTAACCATCCAGACAAATTTGAATGATTAGTACTGTACATCAAATTTCAAAATCTCAGTATCCCTTATTCGGAAACGCTGAGGGCGTGTCAGCCGAAGGCGCTCCAAACCCTTTTCAGGTGGCCTCGGATTTGTTGTTTGGTCTGCACCAGGGTTCTGTGGACAGTTTCCAAACCTCAGGCCATGTTTGCCATCGCACACATGAAATCTAAAGCACACAAGGCAAATTAGACTCACTGTATGTCCTGGACAGTGAGTATGTCCTGACGACGATGCCAGATGTCGGTGGGCCGGGAGGATGATCGAACCATTTTGTAATTGATATCTGGACCAGCCAAAAGTGAACACAAAAATAAATGAAAACTCCAGAGATCAGCACTACTTAGTTGACAGTCTTTTCATGTTTTTCGTGTTTAGAAAGAATTTTCAGAATTTCTTTTAAATGGACACAAAACCAAGTAGACCTCTCTCTACCCTCTACAATATTCTGTGTTTTTTCAAACCCAAACCACAAACCCTCCCTTTAATTCATGCTCCTAAACCCAACCAAACATTAACATCAGATGAGAAAAAGGATCATTTGAGTTATTTTGACCTTTTCCTCGCAGAACTTGTGGTGAAATGGCATTTGTATTATGACACAACTGGATTCAGATTTTCAAAAGCTGTAGTTTCCTCCAAAACCATAATATACAGTTAAGAACACATTCTTAATTGGCTTTTTAAGACTCTGACCGAAGAGTAGCTTGGTGAAACCAACACAAAAGAGAATGATGACCCTGGTACAGTTATCTTTCACTTGGTCTTTTGTTGTTAGTAAATGTAAAAAAAGAAATTGTGAATTAATGGCAGGTTCTCTCAGATCCTTGAGTCGTCAGGGCTCCTGCGGACTTGTTGCACCTCTCTGCTCAGACACACTGATGATTAATTCAACATGGTGTTGTTTTTCAGACTATTAAATCTCCACATTAAAAATGCAGGATCCCAAACCGAGAACTGGGATTACAGTGCACAGATTGGCGAGCGAGCGATGTCACGACGTGATAAAGACCGGCTAATGAAAATTATGACTAAACATCATTTTGTTGTAGCTTAATATGATTAGCTTCTCTTAAATTGGAGACTCCCAACCAGCACCCTGCTCCTGCTTGACACAACCTGTTCATGTAACGACGAGGGTAGTCTGTAGTGTTGGAGCTAAGGAAGTAGATTGTGAAACTGAAAATAGGGAATATGGGAAACGCACAATGATAACAAAACAATATGTTTACCTTCAATACATGTGTTTTTCAACCTGGGGCCTGTACTTCTGAATAAGTTCAACATACCCAGGATATCTTTTCAGTATCTGGCTTCACTGAACCAAACATCGACCGTCCTGGATAACCTGTACTAAGAGGTCGGTTCTAAATGGTTCTACTCTGGGTTTTCCGATTTAGGAAGTTTATGTGAGATAAGTTTTGTTGAATATAATATAAAGATCAGCTATTTATTTGTTGTCCCTTTATTGTAAACTCTTTTGTACCTGTCAGGATCCTGTAGAGGGATTTTCCAATGATCTCACTGGTCAGAAGTTGGGCTGTTGACAGGAACTTAACCTGCTCCAGAGCAGGCTATTGCTTTAGCATAAGTTATCATGACAGTTTACCTGAGTAAGAGGTGAACCAAATTTTTATCCCTGAAAACCCAGGATCAAACATCAAGTTACCTTGATAACCAAATCCTGCTCTGTAGTACAGGCCAAGGTCAAGGAAACTGTACATCTTCAGTCGTTCAATTCAAACAATCTTATAGGTTGCTTTTACCTACCCTCTAATAGTACCCATAGGAGCGTACCTTTGAGAGGCATACCAGACCATTGTCGTCATGGTAACAATAGTTAGCATGCTGTTAAGGTTGTGGAATGGTCGTGGTTTGGTTAGGGAAAAAAAACTACTTGGTCTGGCTTGGAGAAAGATTGTGGCTTGGGTTAAAGTACCATCAATACTTCTTTTAGGTTAGAGCACCTATGTTGTCATCGTTCCATTGATGAAAATGTGGTTATGCAATGATCATGGATAATAGATACAACATTGACCATGACTACACAGCGGTCGACCCATCCATCAACCACAACAACCTCCCTGCATGGGAGTCCCGCGTCCTGCTTTGCTCTGCTGCTAGAGGTCGCCTGACAATAAAACGTAACTACATAGGCCGTGATATGCTGCTTGCTGAGCAGACCTATGGGCTCGATGTTTGCAGGAGGACTGGCCCGTGGTTGCATGTGCACCAAGGAAAGAAAGACTTTCAGAGATGCTTGGACCACTTGAAAGCCTTCGGCCAAATGATTTTTCTCTGTGAATTATCCCCTACAAGAAACTGCTGGCGAGGTGCTGACACGCTCCGCCTGCTGCCACGTGACCGGTGTCAGACTGACAAAGGAGCTGGTGTTGTTTACTGAACCAAAGCTACACACATGCCCTGACACCACACATATCACTGATACAGGCCTGTTGCTGGTCACTGTCTGCAAAATTCATTGCAGCTCAGCAATTTGACTAAGATTTCACCTGACTCCCAGCCAAGAGCCATTGAGCCTGCATATATGCGATGAATTATTGACACTCAGTCTGGTCTTGTTAATTGTGGATGACTGCAGGGCTTTGCCCTCTGGCTGTGCTGGACAGTCCCGCCTCTCCCAAAAGTAATGCAGTCCCCTTAAGCCAAACACACAGGGACATTCCAAATTGGAGGTATCTGTTTCGCAGTAAGGGAATGATCTGTGGACATACTCACTTGTTGCTTTGCTAACCTCTCCTGTACATACACCATATAAAAGTGGTGTGGTCATACTTTATCATGCAGCTTTTCTTCAAGCATGGCACATCCTTGTTAAACCTAATGGGACGGAATTTAATTGAAGCATATATTTTTGAATGGATCAATCATTACTATCTTCATGTAGCAATGCAAACTGCTCTCGCCGGAAAGCTTGATTGGCTCGTGCTTTTGTTGCATTAGCTGGGGCTGGCTAATCTAGTTGGTCCCGGCATGATCCGAGGGTGGTAAGCCTTTGGGCCCATGAAGTTATGCTACAGCTTTTTGTTTTATGTTAAAAAAAAAGAAAAAAAATCTGTTCCTCAGATCTAGCCATTGGTCTTGGGGCTGAATGTCACAGACAGGGTAGGTAAATCCAATAATCTTGACATCAGATTAATAAGAATTAAGAATGAAATGAGAAGACAAAATTCCTCTGATAGGTGGTAGATTTTAATATGTAAGATGTATATGTACAGACAGTATCTACACATTCTCCAACCCGTTGTTCTTTTCATGGGATTTGTTGTCATTTCAAAATACAGGATAATATCAAGTGTATCCTTTAAAGGGTGAGAAACAGAAATGCTATAGTGTCAAGACATTTATATAACAGAGCAATACAATTGCACATACGGCACAAAGACAAAACATAGTCTGGCAAAGTCTAGATTGAGTAAATTAAATAGAGGGGAGTGGTTGCCATTGTTGTTGGGCTTTTTGTTACACTATTGTTACATGGTAATGCTAGATTGCTTTGTGCTGCATTACCAGACAACAATGATGTCAGAGTCGTGCACTGTGGTGGATTTTCGAAGGTTATTGGCCCTGTCGTTTTTAGCAAACATAATTCCTACTGGAGTGTTTTGGAAATATTTTCAACTGCAGTTGAATCCACATTTAATGGGGTGACTAACACCATCCAGTGGACGACAAAGGACATCTGGAGGAATATTTACAGTGTCAGGCTTTAGATACATGTTGGTGCCTACCGAGGATGCAAATATAAAAATAAACCAAAAGTTCACAAACACATTTAAATTTGCTGGCCATTGTTGTTTTCAGCAAACTTTATTCAAACAGGAGGAAAATATATGTTGGCAACAATTTTTCAAAGGTTAATTAATACACATTTGTAGGTTTTTATTTACTTTGATCTTGTTTTTGTAGTTTTTGTAGTTTTATGTCTTTCGTTCATGATAAGAGTGTGTCCAAGCTAATTCCAGAGATCTGGGAACACAGTGATATCACCTAGAAAAGTCCAGAAAGACGATCACTCGGGTTGGAAACAAACCCCCAGGTTAGGGAAACTTATTTGGAGCAAACGTCCATCACAGTTTGCAGATCCAATATTTGCAGATGCTCACTTTCTTGCAGTCGTGTGCACACGGTTCTCCTGTGCAGTGAGGCGCGAACCGTCGGTTTGTTTCCAACCTGCCCGGTCGTGTGACTGCTCATGCTTCTTGACCCGTTGGACTTTGTTGCAGCGATCTCACCGTGTTCCCACATCCCCACAATTAGTTTGGTGAGTACACTGTTATTCTAACTGATAGAAATGACAGCCGAAGCCACGATAGTCAGATCCCCAGTTACAATACGCCACGATGATCTGTTAATGGAACAGGGTGGCTGCTTTCGGAGCCACGGAAAATGAAGCACCCAGAAAGAGTGCTGGCCCAGGATATTGACAAAGTGGCCACAGTTTGGCTTTTAGACTTTTTATCATCACACGTACACGATTACGTGTTGAGGTGTTTTATGTTCAAGTCATGAAGTCAAAGGATAAAGACTAATAATGTTGCTCTAAATCTACGTCTTCACAGAAAGCAGAAGCATCTGGGGTGAAGAGACCCAGGGGACGTCCAAGGAAATGGGTGAGTTGTGGTTCTCTTTAAGTTCCGAGCTTGTGTCTGTCTGCTGGCATGTGCAAAACACACCTCAAGAGCGGCGGTGTCGGCCGATAACAATCTGTTTGTAGCGGGGGGGTAAATGTGCGTGGTAAAGGCCGTCAAAGAAAAGGCAACAAGTGATTTTATCACGGCACACTTTTGTTTCTTATCATCTTAAAAGCACTTTGGCGAATTCTCCCTGCACCCTTATCGCCCGGTGGACTTTTTCAGTGTCTGGACATTACGTGGGCCGAATACATTCAGAGTTTCCTCTCTGGCGGCCGCCGCTGGTGCATGTTCGGTTCTAAAAATGTTTGCGTTATCAGTCAAAGAAAATGTTTACGCTCCGCGCGGACCGCAGGAATACTGAAATAATTCCTCTGACAGCTTGAAGGCCTCAGTGTTTATCTGCTCCAAAAGTAACAGACCTGATTGATAATGGGGGGGAGGGGGCAGCTGGCATTTCAAAGTGCCACCAGGAAGGGCGAGGAGAAATGCAGGCACATATGCCTTCTCCGGGCATATATCGTGTCTGCATTTTTATGTGTCACAAGGGGGGGAGGAGAGGCGAGAGCCTCCAGGAACATGTAGGTGGAGGGTCATAAAGTGTGTGGTTTATGTCCATTTTCCTGGAAGGAATGGCATGTTCCAAGAATCAACTGTGCATATTTACTATCTCCACTATTGTTAACACTCTGCTGGTTTACTGGTACAGGCTCATGCTGGGACTTGTTAGCTCCATGCGGCGGCTTTAAAAGCTACAGCAGGAAAATTAGCTGTTCGGTTCACATGCGGGGCGGTGAATCCTTCGTGGCCATGTCCAACAACAGGCCTACAGTTGCCAGCATGGAGTAGCTTTGGAGTGACTCCCAGTAGGTCACAGGAGCAATTAGTACATACAATGGATTCAACAATCTATTTACTACGAGGCACCTTTCTCTTCATAGCCTTACCAAATGTAAAGGAGAATTCCATTTTATTATATGGAAATGGAAAGCATATTTACCTCCGCCAAGGACGTTATTATTTTCTCCCGTTGGTTTGTTTGTTTATTCTTCTGATTTTCACAAAACTTGGAAAGAAACCCAATCAACCCTATTTTCACGTGGATCTGGAAAAGGGGGCGGATCAGGAATGTTTTTTTTACCACTTTCTTTAACATTGCGAGATACACGTGACATTTTTATTGATTTCCCAGGGAATAAAACATAGATCTCGATGGAAAAAACAGGCATATTTAGGGGAGTGCCATCTATGAGTGTGTGTAATTTTTGGTGCAGCTTGATTGGATTTAGGCGACTGTTGGCATTCCACTTCCTCCTGGAATATAACTATAAATTGAAGAATCTCTGTCTGTCCTTCAAATTTCTCGACAACTGCTCATCCAACCAAATTTGTGTGTTGCTGAGGACCGAAGGAGGTGCAGTGTTGACAGAGTCCTTTTTTTGTGATGCTTGATTCTCAAAAAGAGCGACAGTAAAACACAGTTGTTTTGGGCAAAGATGTCTGCGTCCGGTCAAAACATGGACTGAAGTGTGGGACTGTTTTACACTGAGACCCAAGCTCTGCAAATTTGAATTGGCTCATCACAGCAGCAGCAACACTTAGTTACTCAGAGGGAAAGCATCTCGGGGCGTTTTGGCAAAGATGCAGGAACAGCAAGACAGCACCATTTTATCAGCTTTTTATCCCTAATCAAGATATGATATATTACAATTATTAACAGCCATAACAAGTCATTTATGCACTGCTATTCTTATGGTAACATAACATCGTCAGATGCTCTTGTGCTCACCACAGCTGTAGAGAGTGGTTATCTGAGTTAGCGTAGCCTTTCTGTCATTTCTGCCCTGACCTCTCATCAACACGTTTCTGTTTTGGCTCAATCCTGAATAGAAACTTCAGAGACAATCATGCCAGTCACATGTTTGATGTTGCCGCCGCTGCCACTTGATTGGCCGAGTGGCCAATTCCATAAATAAGCAGGTGTACAGGAGGTACATTTTTTTACTCGCTGAGCAGCAAACCCAACAAAACAATTTCCCAACTCTGCTGCAGGCAAATCACTGAACCCTCAGACTGAACTGATAAAAAAGTGCCGTGGAGCCTTTCTTTTTTTAAGTGCTGCCTGCCAGTGCCTGCATGTCCCAGGTGCACACGCCTACACACAAAGCCTCCATCACTTCATGTCAGCCTTTCTGGCAGAACTACGCACAGTCCGCACTGCAAACGAGTCAGTCGTGTGTTGTACATTGTGTACCTTTGTGACTGCACCAGGGCTCAGGCTGCCACCCCAACGACAGTCACAGACGCAGTTTTACAGCTGCACGCCGCTGTAGCTGGAGTGTGTGGACAAGAAAACGTTTAACAAGCACAATGATCTGTCTGCAGGAAGATTAAACTCTTTAGCTGCTTTTCGTAATGCGTTGTTTAATCGCAACTCATCTTTGAGGGACCAGGGAGCAACGCAGAAGTGACGTGAATGGGAAATTTACTCTAAATGTCAAAGAGCAGTTACATTAATTGGTCTTAATTCACTGACCTTTACCCATTGACATCCTTTTTTAATTTGTATTATTGCAACGTCATTTTTAATAAACCAAAGCATGTCGGGAACCCTAGTCAAAATCTGGAAAGCAGAAAAAGAAACACAACGCGTGTGGCATAGTGTATCAACATTTTTAATTTTTTTTCTATTTTATTTTTATTTAATTACTTTTCCATATTGTACAATAGTTTTATAATGTCTCATTTACATGGCTCTAATATCCTCTCGGTTCATTTCGATTTCCAAGAGGCGCTACCAACGGACGCAGACGAATCATGTCTTCATCACATCATCTCTCTGCTCTCGTCTGTTGACATGTTTGCATCGCTCAACAGACGAGAGCAGAGAGATGATGTGATGAAGAGTCCACAATGTCTGTGAATGAGTGTTGATGTTTTCGTGGGAACATTTTGACAATATCACTTTTACTCAAATGCTCATTCATCAGCAACAGCCTCGGTTGTTTACAAAAATCACTTCTGTGCGTGTGGTGGTATAAACCCCTGCCCATTATCAGATATCAGTTTTCTGGAGGGGTAAATCACTTCCCAATGAAGGGGATCCAGACCGTATTCTGGCAGAGCAAATTTAAATGCGCGCCCAGAATTCATCTGGGTCCCAGGCTCAGGGTTCATTGCAAGGAAGAGAAAAGTATTGATTTTGTTTTGGCATTTCAGTGTGGATGGTGAGCTCTCACAAGACAAGGGACAAGATTATTGTGGACAAAACCCAGACATGGTTGTATTCATGAGGAGCGGTCCAGTGCGTAGGATCCAGGGGGATCTATCTGCAGAAATGGAATATACTATTCATAATGATTCATTGGTGTATAATCGCCTGAAACTCCAAATAATTGTCTTTCGTTTCCTTGGAATTAGTCCTACTTAGGAAATGGGTCCTTTTGGGTCTGCCGTGTTGCACCGCCATGCTTCAGCAGTAGCTAATACTGGCTCTACTTTACGCTACCTGAAGCGTAACTTGCTGAACCTTTAACTTTCCTAAGTAACGCTGCTTTTGGTGCCTTTCTGGAGTGCAGGTTCCATGTTGGGCAGCCTGGATTCATAAAGTGAATTTGAAACTGGACTTAGTAACAGTCAGGCACCCTATATCCCTCTGCGCTACAACCACACAGCTGGCAGGAACTGCGAGGGTCGGTGAGACCTGGCTGATCCAGGGACAGTGCCTCATTGGTATGTCTTCTTGCACCTCCACTGTTTGGCTGCAGGTCCTGTCCTCTATGTGCAGGTGCTGACATGGCGACCAGCTGACCAGTTTCCTCTGTTGGTAAAAGCTTTAAGGCCAACTCTGCTCTCCAATAGATAGCATTCATCAGTTGTGCACAACAGCTCCGCTTTTCTGCTGCCAAATGGCAGCTGTCCATTGGATTTTATGTGTTGGTTCCTTACAGCCAAGTTTTTCACGGAAGCAACAATGAAAACCTGTTGTTTCCATGACCAATAAAATGCTTTTATTGTGCCAAGTCTCGATGTGTTACCGGCTATGGGATACAACCTCTGTATTTTTTTTAATCAATTTGCTCTTCAAACCTTAACTGTACCGAGCCCTCTCTGATTTAAGGTGCCTTGTTGAGTTTCCTTGTGCATGAACATCTTAAACATCTCCTTCATTCATTCCTCTGTTGGTGAAATTGTCACTGTCACTATATCTGCATCCCGTCAGTGCTGGAACAACAACGTATGTGTGTTTTTGGAGGTCTGTGTACTGTATAGGCTAAATTAATTATTCAACTGTGGCTGCAAAACCTGTAACAAAATCACACCCAGGAAAGCTCTCACCACTGGAATAATGTCCTTGCCTTGCACAAGGTGACACTTCCACGTTGATGCAGTATGGGTGCGAGATAAGCATTCCCTCTAGTTCAATGAATCAGGCTCTTATCATTTTCATTCCAGTTCCAGCAGTCTGAGCAATTTTCCTTTGAATCTGAGAAACCTGATTGATAAAAGATCAGTTCACACAAATTCCTACTTACTCCCTTTGTCATATATCTTACTGTGCTGGTTACTTATCAGAGTCAATACCAGTATATCTTTGATAAGCAACTATCGGCCGGGTTGATCGGTCAGGATCTAGTTCCTCCTCATCAATAGGTTTTTTCTTTTGTCTTTATTCGAATACTGTGCAGAGTTGCTGCAATGTGCATAGGCTGTAAACTATGACCTGCCATATTTTTCATACTTTTTCCCTCACTATTTTCAAGATTCTACTAAAAGTTGAATGAACAGGATTTTCTACCTCATCAATAATGTTGTCAAAAAGAATGCTGAGGAAGTGAAATGGAAATTAACTTTCAGTTTTTGAAAGGTTTTGAAATAAATAATTATCAGTAGTGATTTTTTTATGAAATGAAATACAGATCTTTGTCTTTGGTTAAATTTGCTATGGTATATTGACATCTATATCAATGTCAAAGAATGCAGACACAACTGCTTCAGTGCTTAGGAAAAGGCTCAACACTATCCTGTCATGGCCCAACCCTGTGATGGGGTGACCGTGAGGAGGGGAGCCACAGGTTGAACGCAGCTTGAGGTAATTGAACAGAAGGCATTCTTTGTCCAACACTATGCACATAGGCAGCAGGAAATGCTGATAGCCCAAGGATTTTCAGATCTTTGCTCCCAGTTATACAAGCTAACCCCTGTGCTTGATCAAGTAGTGGCATATCCTGTAGAATTCCAGGAACTTTGGCAACAAGGTGGAACTTCCAAATTTTTTGCTTTCACTTGTGTCTCTGTAACTTTAATCCCCCAGCTGTTAGAGAGGCTGGGGGCCATGTGAGAAGATGAGGCTTTCTGTTTTTTTTTCCTGGCATTGTTTTAAAAGATCATGCCACACGTGGACGTCCCACAGCACAGTGGCAAACCTCGGTGGAGGCTTGACGTCATGTTGAACAAGGCCACGCTCAAAACAGAAACTATCCCTGATCTGTGGGACGTTCAAGGCTGTCAGCAGTGCGCTGACACTGTTTTTCATGGAGAACAACCTTCAGGCCACGTTCACAGACCGCCAATCTTCTCAAGACTCTCGTCGCAATGCCCGGGACGACAGCTGAATCAGAAGAGGGGGTTTCTCTACGTGAGGACAGAGGATCGAGGCTGTCCTGAGAACACCATGACACATGATTACCTTAATGCTCTGGCTACGCTCTCTGTGGTGAAGAAACTTTCAATAATAGGGTTACTGAGAAGTTCGCCACCAGATGGGCAAACCTTCTGTACAGTACAGACACAAGTTAACCTTAGACCCAACGGTCGAATGATGCGTATAGTCGCTTGATCATGAAACACTGTACGTTATTATTCTAGCCACCTGATATCTAGTATTTTCATTATACATACAGTGTAGTATTCCCTAGAAACATTAATTGATCTGTATGATTTAATTTCATGTTAGATAAGTCACCTGTTCAGTTTCAAATTCCAATGGAGATCGCTCTGTTTGACTAGTATATATTCTCTTTAATGTCACACCAGTGTAGTGTCTTTGTGCGTTTATTCATTTTGTGTAATAATGCCCCAACTTATTAATGTTGGAATGAAACACCCCCTGAATAATTAGCAAAACAGTGAATGAAGCACTGATACTCTGCGGTATGTATTGAAATCCCACTGAACTGACTGAATGTGGCACATCTAGTAAAGCTCAAAGGGAAACGAGGATGATATATCTTCCAACAAATGCCAAGCAGGAATTGCACCACGTGTTCGTGCAAAGGAAGGAGGAGACAGGAAAGAGGAGAGTATATTCTTCTCCGCATCAACCTCCTCTATTTGTGCTTTGCCCTTTCCACTGGTCAGACGCTTCCTCTCTGCCGGGGTTTGGAAGCCAAACTGTTTCGCTGCCCTCGGGCCGTCCCCCTGCCTTCCACACAGCTGCCTCTTTGTGTTTCGTTCGCCGGCAGTCACATCCGAAAGTAACTCACATCCAGGACACACAATACCCATCTCCCCTTTCTGTGTCACTGCAAACCCCTCGTGTTAAATGGAGTCCACTGTGAGACTAATGCCCTCTGCATTAAATGTGCGGAAATGACTGAGTGAATGGGCAAGGAAGCACAAGTGCGGCAGCATGAGTGTGTGTTTGGGGAATTGATGTAGTGTGAAGGGGAGAGGTTTACTCCCATCTCACTTAAGGCTTTGCTGTTCTTGGCTTGGGGTCAGAGTGAAGGCAGGTGCCAAGCATGGGAATCAGAGCTCAGGGGAGAAGGCACCTTAACTCTGGGTTTGTGCAGCAGCTTTGAGCGAGCGGTGAGGGGGCCTGGGAAGTCCTGGGAAACCCGCGGCATGTTAAAAATGTCTTTGAACGTGTGCATGTGTAAGGGAGGCATAGTCGTGATATTGTGATCGGTGTCAAACATTAAAAAGCTTTTTATAGCCTCGGCATGCCTCACGGGGAAAATATGGAACTGCACGCTAAAGGGTTTCTGGGTGACAGATCCAGGGTGAGCCAGGGGATTAATCACGGCTGTAGTGCGCAAACAAGACCAAGCTTTATCGGAATTTGTCTGTCCAATATATTCCAGAGTATAAAAGCTCATTTTTGACCTTGTGAAAAATAACTTTGACAAAAATGATCGTAACTCAAGGTGCTCTTTCTTGCCTTTATCTGAACCGTATAATGCTCATATTCCAATGGAGTTTTGCTCCATAATGGAAATGGTTCAGTTGTCCAAAGTTCTGTATTTACATCACGTGCCAACATTTAAAACCTGATCCGTCTTGATCTTCCACTGACCCCAGTGTTCAAGGAGCAGTGGTCAGTCCTGACTCCTTGACCTCTATCTGTCCCCATAGAGGTCATTTCATATCCAGATACACCATACATATTGTTACTCAATATTTGTTACTCAAACCTTTTCTAGACCGCTTAAATTGGGGCTGGCCATGATTCTTTGCCATATGTTGCGCCGAAGGCAGCAGCCTTGTGCAATGTCTGAGTTTGGGGTTTGTTTTTAGCGCTCGACTGTACTCTTGTGGTTCTCGTACATAGACACTCTCTGTACTGATTCTTCTGTAGTTGGTGAAAGAGGTTAGTGGTGTTTAAGTCTATTGTGAGAACCAGTTTGTAGTATGATTATTAAAGTGCGGCTTTCTGGTCCTCGTCAGACTGTTCACACCCAATTGTCCATGAGAGAGATGAACACCCTCTCTGAGGTACAAGCTCCTAGTTATGTCTCCACTGGGCCTCTTATCACTCTTTAGTGCCTCGCGTTCCCCCCTTTGCTCCCTGAGATCCTCGGATGCTTCGGATGTTAGATTCAAACACAGAAGGTGGCAGTGCCTTTGGTGCCGAGGCTCCTGGACTTTGAATGTTGCTTGGTTTTGTTCTCATTGTGAAGCATTTTGTTACCTCGCTAATGGGTTATAGAAATAGAAAAAGTTGCAAAGACTTGCTTTAATGTGTCTCAGTGGCACTCAAGTTCATCTGACATTGGTTTAGTTAAGAGGTGTGCAATGTTTTAGATAGAGTTTAACATCAAATGTGGACTCCACACATTCTTTTGTTCTTGCATTAAGGAGACAATAAATTTTGAGGATTAAGGCTGTGTTTCGTCACATTGGCAGGGACATGGGTTTTGTGTCAATGTTCCATTGGATGAGGTGCATTTAGTTATTTTTAGGTTGGGGCTGCTGTACCGAACTAATTCCCCAAGGCTGTTTGTAAGAGAGACCTTAAAGTCCACAGAGAGAGGGGAGTTTGGGGGGGGGGGGGGGGGGGGGCAGCATCTTTGCTTCATTCCCTACATTCTCAACCCCCCACCTTCCTCCAGCCATGGCTGCTGCCAGGCTGAAAGGCTGAATTCCGTCCGCCAGAGGCTTCTGTTGAGACAGGGGCTCAACGACGACAAAAATCAGGAGTTCTCGGGGAACTTAGTGGATGTCCACAGGTCACCTATGCCTGCCTCCCCCAGATCCCTTTCCCCTTTCCTGCTGCCGCCTGAGTTTAATAATTTCACAGAGTTTTCCTTTACAATTACAATTACTGCCACATGGGCAGTTTTTTTTTCTTCTGTCGATCCATTCTTTCCACAAAATAGTGATTTAAAAAATGGAAAGCTTTTTCAAAGCCCCCCTGGGACCGTCTAGTTTGAATTGCCAATGAGAGGATTTACACACACACGTAGCATTGAATGGGTCGCTGTGGTTTCAAGACCAATCAAAAGGTTGGTAGTTTTTAGCCGCAACTCCTCCAGGCCACGTGTCAAAGTGTCCTGGGGCAAGATAACAAACCCCAAATGGCCCCTGATGGTTGTACCGTCGGTGTATGAATGTGTGTATGAACATGTGTGTGAATGGATGAAAGACATGTATTGTATAGGTGGTGGTCGATTACACTAAAAAGCGCTACATTAGAGCAGCCCATTTAGTCAAGGCTCCTAGTCAAGGCAGGGAGGACAATAGAATAGGACAATTTATTTCTACCTTCATTTGCACATCCATTTGCACTGTTCCCGTTTTGCACTGTTGTAAGCTAGTTTTTTTAAAGTTTAATATTTAATTTTAAATTTTTATTTTTATGTAGGATTGATGTATGTTTAATGTATGTATGTTCGCAAATGCTGCTGAATGCCTGAATTTCCCTCGGGATAGATAAAGTATCTATCTATCTATCTAAATGGAAAATAATGGAGAAAACATCTATTTTGCAGATTAACCCATATGATGATGTCTCGTTGACCTGCTTCAGGGCTCCCTCAGGAATCCCCTTGTAGGAACAGTAGGTCACCACCAGAGTCAGTTTCACATTCTCATGTCAGAAACAATCATATATGAGCCAGAAGAATATTTGGGAAACATCAGATTAACTGGTTTTATTCCAAAATGGTCAAGGGCCAATAAAAGCAGCTAACAAAACAAATTACAATCTGAGTTACTGCAGGTACGTTGTAGTGAAATGAGCAAACTCTCAAAATAAACACTGCAGTGAAGTTAAAGCAGGAGAGCACTTACTTAAAGCACCCCTGCATGCACTGTTTGTTTTACACAGGAAGTTAGACGGCTGTCCTGTGCCGTCCCGGCGGTTTGTGCAGTGACGGCTGGGATTTTTTCCCCCTCTTCCTTTCAAATTCCTTAAATAGATATGGATATTTACGGCGTTATAGTATTTCTGCTACCACTGTTATGAGGCAGGAAGTGAGCGGTTCCAGACACTACAGGTTAATTCATAACATCTGCGACGCTCTGTTAAACCAAGGCAGAGCTGAGTGCCATGGATAGAGTCCTTCCTGTTCCAAAGCAGCCACACATGCACACCAGGAAACAGCCACATGCATTTGGATTAAATGGTTCCAAGGCACTGAAGCCTACTGAGCTCACAAACATAACTTACACTGAACAAAACAAAAGCTTTTTATTTAAAACATTTTTTTTATTCAATAACCTGGAACTAAAGAAGGATTTGTAAAGTCTGAACACACGTTGCCACCCTCCACCCCCTCCACTTTCCTTTGAGATACTTGGGAACAGATTTCACTTCAAACAGCAGAGGCTCCCTAAATGGAGCCGATCCAATTTGTCTGCGCCTTTCTTTCTTTTCAGAGCACCCCCCACCCCCCCCAACTTTCCCCAAAACCCTCCCAACAAAAGACTGCTTGTCTGCTAGGAATTTTCCACATTCTTTGCAACGACAGACATTTTTCCCCTTGGCAAATTCCCCCTAATCACAGGATTTAGTTGGACCCTGATAGGTGCAATTCATAACTCTGGTGGGGCATTGGCTGGGGGGTGTTGGGGGGGTGTCGTGGTCTGAGAATGGAGAAGGGTACGAGTTTTGCACAGTGGACAATGTGGGCGGAGGGCAACCTCCATCTAGAAAAGTATTTGATCAAGATAACGAGGCCTGTGGTTGTGAGATCCCTGCTTCAACTTTCCCGGGTGGCTCAGTTCCTCTTCACAGTCTTGGTGTTTAGGTGCAATTTCCACTGCACTGAATGTTTGCTCTTCTCCCTGGGATTGTTTTCCTCTGTGTGCTCTCTGGGGTTAACCCACGGGCGTGTCAACAAAGCCCCCCCGAAATTTACGCAAAAACCTCCACATAACCCTTTGAAATCAATACCGGAGTCTTTAGAGGAAGATCTGCGAGTATGAACAAGTCGGAGTGCCTGATCGGTAGACACCCAGACATCGACGCGCTGCACTGAGACTCTCCCACCGAAGACGTGTGACTACCAAGGTTTTGCCAAATCATATTTGAAAATCTTTGCCTCTTCTTTGAGCCTAAAGCCACGACTCTGATTGACCACTCAGGTACGGAACTGTCGGGAGAGTTCTTGATGGACTGTCTAACAAAATCTAAATATCTGCCCCTCTTAACCTTTTCAATAGTAGAATAAGGAGGGGGGGTTTGAGGGGGTTCACGTGTGCTGAGGTTTAACAACTTACTGCAACTACTTCCATTGAGAGTACAACATCTCAACGCCGAGATGAATGTTTGTGATTTTATCCCCCTTTGTATGACTCAATGCTTTAACGCTTCAAATACACATAAAAGAGATTGGGGAGGCAGTGGGATATAATCTTTATGAATGGGTCAACGTACGGAAGCCCACTCCCCCTCCTCACCGTGGTTAGATGTGGGTCTCCCAACGCCATCACAATTGGTGGTAGAGGGAGACTTAAGATACCAACGACCCTCTCTGAAGAACAGGAGAAAACACGAGAGGGAAATGGAGAGCGCGCACACGTGGAGCGAGAGGGATGGGGGAGAGACTGTATGTGTGAGACAACTTTAGATTCTTATGAGTGGTGGTGCAAGAAGTGCTAAAGGTTTGGCCCCAGGCCAAGGGTCTTTCTTTCGGGAGAATACATTTGCTCAGTGAATGTCGCGGCCCTTCAGAATGTAGATATTACGTGTAAAAAGATTTTAGCTGGTCCTACGGGCTGACGTTCGAGTCGCTCTTGTGAAGTCGTCGGAATTAAAGAGAGTATTTTAATGTGTTCAGTTTGTGTCACTGCATGTACTCATTACTCACCATGAAGAACTTTACTTTGCTTTATTACTATTACTTTTCACTTGCTCTTTACTGATTGTAATCACATTATTCATTACTCAGGATAAGGATACCATATTTCTTTAAACAGTAATCACTTGCTCTTTAATTATCACTCCTTAAAAATAAATCACATTATATTACTTTAACTTCCCCCCTGCCCTCCTGGAGAGAGGACGCACAACCTATCGATTGGTGGGATTATTGGTCTCAGGCGAGACAGATGGATAAACGACTGTATAAAGCCCTTTTTATAATAATCAATATATTTAATAACTGGTCCAACGGTTGCCTTTACCATAATTAGTCCTCAATAGTGTAATTTAAATGTAAATGGAATTAATCACGTCGTACTTTGGTGTTATAAGTGTATCAGTTAAGTTATAATAGTTACAGTAATGTTATTAAGCAGTTTATAACAATTATTTTGGCATTGTAAATTGACTGATCTTCCTAAAATTTTCCCGGGCAAAACAGACAGTTCCCTGCAGCAGACGGTGAATTTCCCAGATGTTTTACAAACCTGCCAGATGAGTCAAATGTTTACCAACCTAAGTGCTCTGTCAGGCAAAAGTTACATTTTAACAATTTCAATGGTAAAAGCATTCCAGGTTTTACCAGCCTCATACTCTGCACGGCATTTTGTCTGCAGCCAGGCGTTCCCCTGGTCCCTGCAGACCGGTGTTTGTGGATGGAATGTTGAACTTAGCGGGTCAAATGATCCATTTGGCTTCAAAGGAGGTCCAAAGGTTAGCCGGCCCACTAACGGTTAACCTGAGCAAACAGCAGCAGCGCCGATTTTATGGGCTAATTAATGCTCAGACTGCAAGGACAGCAGAGCAGGAAGGCCAACATATATACGCGCTACACATGGTCCGCACACAGCACAATCTGGTTCCCTCAATGCAGATATATCAGATGCTATACATTTGTCAATGCTAATCATGCAGTAGATTAAGGTGCAGGCACATTTGGAAGATAGAGATAGAAGCGTTGTATTTTAAAGTTTATTTGTAGTTCTTGAATGAAGATAACAGTTCTGAAGATCTGAGGTTGCCATTAAACTTCAAACAATGGGCCTCATGCGAGAACATGTTTGTATTCTTATCCAGTAAATTTCTCCTACATTTGTTCATACCGTGGGTTCATATGAACAGGCCCGTCGGATTCATCAAACGCTTCTATCTTCAGAAAATTGTGTCAGTTATGTTTGTCAACAAGATGTATATCACCATATTGATTTGAGTATTGCTAATTAGCATAATCAATGCCCCCAAAAGTTTCACTTCCGAGAGTTCATTCATGAAAAGGGCGTTAAAGAGAAAAAAGCAGAAGTTTACGAGATCGGAGAACGAAGTCCTGTTTCCACAATTCCAGAAATTAAAGTTTATATTTGAGCTAAGTTAAGTTAAGTGACGGACTAAAGCAGAGCTGTTAATACTGAGTCACCTGTGAAATCGCACTGTCACTGAAATAAAGAGGAAATGCATCGATATGAAAATGACAAAAAAAACACTGAAATGATCGATTCGGTCAAGGTGACGTCTTTGTCACTGTTATGGATGAAAAAATACGAAACATAACCGGCGATGCAGGCATGTTTTTTGCTGCTGGATCGGTTCACCTTCGTTCATTGCAATATTTAAAATAATTTGACGCGTCTTCCCAGGCCCGACGTCCACATCTCGTGGGTAAAGAACTTCAACGCTGCACCTGTCTGATCTCCTGCAATTAAGGTTGACAGTGGTCGCAGCAGCTTCGTGCAGCTCTCAGCCAAAATGAAAGATGCTATCGTGTCACGTTTCTGCCAATGTGAGCAAAACAATAGTACAGACGTTGAAGAAGGGACCATAAACCCTCTACAGTGTACAGCAACTGGAGTTGTGGAGGTGAAAGGGAAGGAAAATGGAAACTTGGAAGTGTGAAAATACACTTTGGGTCCCATTTATGTGCTTTGAGTGAGAGTAAAACCTGAGCCATCACACGGCCTCTGTAGGCAGCTGGGGGTTGTTTAAAATAGGAGTGAATCTGTTCCATCTGAGGAGCTTGAGACGGAAAAGAGACGCGGCTGAAACGCCTCCTGTGCAGACACGTCGTGCACAGCACTTAGTTTGGTTTATTGGACTTTTAGTTCTGGTCTGGGCTTTGACTCTTTGACTTTTTACAAACAAACCGCGAGGAGTAAACACAAGGTTACATCGACTGATGGGTAGCTCATTTATTGGACGGCTTTGGTGGGATCATCGTAGATCCTGGGGACCCATCATCCGAACCCACTTGGGCAAATAGACCCGAGTAGTCTCGAATTGGATTCTGGGTCAGCACTAGAGATCAATCAACAGTTTACTCACCAGCCCAAATAAGATGGAGAGTCTCAATATTGGCTGCATGGTGTATTGGTTTATAACATCATAAATATATAGTCGTTTTGACTGTACAACCAACAGGAAAACAGTATTTGTCTGATCATCTTAAGTATTGTACTCGCTGCATTCAAAGTTACAGTCGTATTTTAGCAAAAACAGAAGTCAAAAGATGAAGTCATGATAAACAATGTGGGAATATCAGCAGCTGCGGTGGAGGAGAAGAAGCTTTTGGTGAGTCTGCAGCTGGAGAGCAGAGCTCCAGAGAGACACGGAGCTCCTCTCTGCTCGCAGTCTAGACACGTGTTCTGAATGTTTTCTTTCACTGACTGAGACGGGCCGAGCAGTTTGTGAAAGGTATTAGCGGAAAAAAGCAGCACAACAATGCAATAATGCATAACCAAATCAAAAACGCGGACCACGATGTTGCGTGACCAGCAGGCTCATGCCTGATCTGGCTAAATGCTCACGATTGGTCAACATCTTGTCCTCGGTTCAAAGTTCACCAAGAGGTTCTATCTTCGATAAAGTCTGATCGACCTTTGTGCTGTTTTTGACGATCCCATTTGTGATCACCTCAACAACTGAAAGCTTGGACTGGTCATATTTTGCATCGAGAATCAATAAACAGAGGAGTTGCACCTGGTGCAGATTGAAGAATTCATTGTGCATAAAACTCATAGAATGATTTGAATAACTGATTGATTTTATTTCACTCTCCAGAGGAGCATGTGACCAACTATTGCATTGCCTAGCAACATCAGATTGTGTGTGCACTACACTGTTGGGATGTCTTTTTTTGCATGTATTTGTTGGCTGCTGTAGTTTCATTTTTACTCCGGTCGGTCGGCCTTATCAACGTTTTTTCTCTCTTGTCACTTCTATAAGAGGTGGCAGTCTATTTATGTAGCTTAATATTGTAACATAAAGTCTATGTTATTTACTGATGGTCATTTTTTTTGAATTGTTCCAGTTTTGTTTTCTCTGGTTTAGGGCTGCAACTAACGATTATTTTCATTAATGTCTATTGTATTCTCGATTAATCGATTAGTTGTTTGGTCCATCAAATGTCATAAAATGGTGAAAAATGTCGATCGTGTTTCCCAAAACCCAAAGATGATGTTTTGTATTGTCCACACACCAAAACTATTCAGTTAACTGTCACAGAGGAGCCAAGAAACCAGAAAATAATCACATTTAAGAAGCTGAAATCAGAGAATTTTAAATAATCGTTGATTAACTGTTGCAGCTCTAGTCTGGTTAAATCTAGTGTGGCTGTACTGAGAAAGATGATTATGAATTTGTCACAGATGAACAGTTGCCTGTCTGTAGAGAATTAAAATATAACGGAATAAAACTGAACAACAGGAACTCTAAATCACAGTGCCATATCATTCATCTATCCATATCATCTGTCCATCCAAATGAAAACACATACAAAAAGAAAGGAAAAATACTCATGAAGTCACAAGTCAACTTTGTGAAAATGTCAAAAAAATATGTTGATTTTTTCATCAACATGAAATTAATGGTTTGGCAGCATTGTGAAATACAGCAACACGTTTATGGAGGATGTTACACAGTGGTTGAGTGACCACAAGGAATTACTCCACAAAAATGATCGTGCTGCAGGGAACGAAGAGGTGCTTCACCCTCCAATGGCAGGTGAAGCTCAAGCACCAGTGCAGGCTGATGCTATGCAAGATCATGTTTAACCAGGTAACAGTGTTTCAAATGTGGGCAGCGAGGCAACAAGGATTAAAGTCTGCTGCTTCTTCTTCTGCACTCCTGCAAAGTCTTTTTTGAAAAAAATGACAAACAAAACGACAATCTCGAGGTTGTCTCTAGCCTAATGACTGGTGACGTTGTTGCCAAGGTCCAGCGTCACACCCAGGTTCCTTGCAGTCTGAGTCACCACAGAGTTCTCAATGGTGATGGAGAGGTTGTTGGTGGGAGACACCTTCCCTGGAAGGAAAAGCATCTCAGTCTTTTCCAGATTGAGTTTAGGAGCTGTAGGAGCTTAAGAATGCTCAACTGGAGATTATTGGGTTCTCCGGGAAGATGTTGCCAGAGCAGCTCTCCAGGCTGCATGAGGGTAAAAGTGTGAAGGGGTGTAGCCACATTTGTCCCTGGTAGGAGGTCATATATGCCTGTGGTGGCTTAACATCCCTTGACACTGCTACATGTCTCAGATATTCTCCCAAGGCACATCCATTCACAAGTTGGAGGACATGATGATTGTAACCACATTGTTCTGACTGCAGGAGAGTAGTGGATCACTGGCTCTCATGCAGACACGAGGACAGTTTGTTCAACTGTTTTCATCTGCAATTTGAAGATCGAATGCTCAGCCAGTGGCGCAGCAGATTGCAGACGTACCTTCTGAAGGTGTAACTCCTCATAAACTAGCCTTTACTCGTGTTGGTGTAAACTATCTCCGACGTTTTGAAGTGTGGAGCTGAATAAGTTTAGCGGTGAGGTACAGAATAATTTTTGCCCGCCTGCCCATTTGAGCAACCCACATTAAGAGGTACTTTGACCAAATGTGGTAAAGTTCTGGGTCTTTGAATGTGCACTTGGATGAAGAGGGCCTTCACACAGCTCTTTGGGAAGTGGAAGCCATCGACAGCCATCCAATAACAAAAGCATCCATGGATCCTATTGACCGAGCTGTTTGTTCTTCCATGACTGCAGCATTTATGTGACCAGTTTGAGAACCTGTAGAGTAACTCAGTCACTTTCACAGACACAGTGGAAAGTGTTGTGGACAGCTACTATGGTGATGGAGAGGGAGCAGGGTGAGGGGCCCACCTCTCATGATGGGTGGGGCTTTTGTGAATGGTGGTCTGTACAAGGTGCTCAGCAGAGCGGAGGCAATTTTCTCTCTTTGATCAGAGGAAGACTTCTGGAAAGAGGCTGCTGGGTGGTAGTAGAGCCGAGAGCCCGGAGCGCTGCATTCTTGGAGCCACGGAGGGATTGGCTTGCAGCAGGCCTCCACTGTAGGGCTCCTAATTTTGTTTTATCATAACTTGGAGTGGTTGAAACTGCCCCCACTGCCATCACGATAACCCTCAAGCTGCTGGCCAAAGCTCTCATAGGGCCGGGCAGCTGCTGAGGCCTCCAAGTCATTAATAGTGTTAGAACCAGCAACATCAAAGATCTGCCAGAAACCTGTGGAAGACAATGCTTTCCCTTTTGTGTAACAGCCGAAGAGGGGTCTGGCTGGGTGGAGTGTGTGTGGGAGGTTGGGGGTTACAAGCAGGAGTGGCTTCTGTACCTAAAGAGTGGGTCTCATTGAGGCTTATTTTGGAAAACTTTGTCCCAGATGCAGCTGTAGATTTTATTACTTTCAGACTGTCAACATAGAGGACTCTTCACCCTTTGTCTTTATGGCCATTCAGTTTGACACTTCAAAGGATATTGTGCACCTGTTGTTACTTTTGAAAGTATTGACTCAAACTTACTTACTACTTACTTTTATTTTGTAGCCAGCACTGTCTGGGCTGCAGTCAGACTGCTGTCTCATTTTGACAAGACATTGTCGGTCCCTCCCCTTCCACTATTTGGCCAAAAACAGCGACCGTTGTGGGTGATGAAGTACGAGTCTAGAATTATGCAAATTGAGACACAGCAAAGGATTTGACTCAATGCTTAAAAAGTGCATGGACATGCTATGGAAGCTGGATTTCAATCCTAGAATATAATAGAAATGTAAGTCAAGTTAGGGAGAGTTGAAACTAATGTTCTGTAATTGACTGTGACAAGCAAGTCAAGATCATAACTACGATGATGATTATTGAAGTATGTTATATTAGCAGTAAATCAACCTTCAACTTATTATTGATGCATTAGCAATGTATGCATATACGGATACAATTCAATTAGTGGGACAGTAGTAGTAGTTCTAGGGAGAAGTCATAGTGTTTTTTTTCCGAAAGAGATACAGTGGCTGACAGTGTTCAGAGGGTCAGCATCCTCCTGTCTGTGTGCGCTTGTTTCCAAATGTTTCCTTCACTGCTGCTTGCATTCCTCATGCAGGGCCCATCCGGTGTTGACATGGACTCCATTACTGTGTTTGAGCCTACTGACATTCCAGCCAGAGCTGGCAAAGAAAACACCAGCTGTTTGAACTGATCTGGTGGGCGTGGGGGATTAGGGACATGGAACTCTCTTCTTAAGGCCAGCAGCTGGCCGGGTTTACAAGCACTGGAGACTCTCCCCATTACATTCTCGGAGCTGTCGGAGTGCTCAGCTGTTCAGCTCAGGTCCAGAGCTACTTCCTGTGCGCGCTGTCAAAGGCAAAAATACAAATCCAGGTTGCATCTACATGTTGCTCTACTCCGTTAGAATGGCCAAAACAATTTTAACGTAAATGTACGGTGTGCATATGTGTCACATATAACTGTATTTTAATATTCTTACACAACTTTACTAAATGCACCCTTTCCTGTGCACAAATTCAAACTCAAATACATAACTGGTGTTGTGAGTGCTCATCTTCATTTGCACATTTGTAGATCTGTCAGTCTGTCAGGATGCAAATCAACACAGACATAGACACAGATTTTTGTTGCACTAAGTGAAAATCAGGCTGCGGCTGCGTATTTCATTCTTGGTGAGTCACCACTATGCCAGTGTGTTAGGAGGGCTGTCGTAGAAGGGTACGTCCTGTGCGCATGCTCTGCCTCTTTGCATAGATCCAGTCAGAAGTGTGTGACAAAGCAGCACAAACGTGTCCAATTCCACATTTTGGTTTAACTTTATCATATAATTCCCAACAGTTTCCACTTATTGTTTACACGAGGCTTTGGTGAGAATGTCAAGTTATATTGTGTCACAATGTCACAATGTGCAGTTTGTCATGGCCATGTACTCAGTTTTACTGTCAGGGTTGATCATGTAGAGTTCATGACCTTCAGAGAAGTGCTCTTTCCTACCAGAATAAAGCTCAACATACTGTACACTGGCTCAAAGTATGTGCAGCCTGAATTTTCAACTCATTTAATATGTGAACATGGAGAACATGTCGTACCAGGAGCCGCACTAAAAGAACACAAAGTACATGGACTGATTTACTTACTACCAAATTGTGCAATGATAGTAGTAATTGAACGCTTTTGCAAGAACTCCTGCTGACCCCACTAGTCCGATCACATGATGACACTACCCAAATGAGCATTAAAAAATTAGCGACATCAAAATTCCTGTTGAGAGTAATTACGTTAAAGACAGTTCCTGTTATTCCTGTACAGTGTAAAGCTTATCCCAGCTGAACTGTTGGATTTCTCTGTAAAATTGTGAGGTACGTTATGATTTGGGGCTTTACAAATAAAATAAAAATTGAATTGAACTGTGCAAATATGTCACTGGCCTCATATAGTTTCAATACATCTTTAAAAAATGTTTTTAAATGAAATTTATGTTTTTTTTTGCCTCAGACTGGCTGAAGCCCTCACTGGTCTCCATTATTAAAAATGGATTATTACTGTGGGTCAAGTTGTTACTTGTAGAAATGGCTGAGTCTATCAATACACTAGCAACAATGCAAGTAAAAATAAAGGTGAAATGGCAACAGTTAAGATCATAGACTGGATATAAATATGGATATAAAGACTGCTCTCAAAGGTGAAGCCAGAACATCTTGATCTCCCCCAGGTGGCTGGCTGCAATATACGTCATAAACCCCGCCTCCTCCATGTTTCCAAAAATGGTTACGGTTGTTCAACACTTAAAAAGCGCTGATGTTCTTTCGGATAGTTTGGTATTTAGTTATTTCATGGGTTGAAACGTCATGATTCACAGCTGGGACTGACTCACGATTGGTCGATAATCACACTTACTTTAAATTGTTTTTCGACTGGGCCTTAAACCACTGTGCATTCCACATCACCCTTGATGGATTCTATTTTTGGTTTTACATTTTTTGTGTACATTTTTGTGGGTAAATAGCAGATACGATGTATAACTTTACAGATTTTTCTCTGTGATAGAAAGTGGAGAAACATCACTAACCTCTAAACATCTGCTCTCTTGCAGCCACAGCAAGTCATCCAGAAAAAGCCTGCTCAGGTAAGAAAAAATACTGGCACTATGTTATTCTGTATTTCGATACATTCTTCTACCCTTTTTTAGTTTTTATGGATACACACAGTGTGTTCTTAATTTTTTTCTGCTAGGCTTGGAAGCTGCATACAAAACACAAACCCTGTTTTCTTATCTACAAAGTAATGGTCAAGGTTTGGGCAAGTTTAAATTATGAATTGACTTGGTTAAGGAGAGATGTGAGCTTAGGGAGCAACAGGCGTTG
Source organism: Scophthalmus maximus (assembly GCF_022379125.1). Classification (NCBI taxonomy): domain Eukaryota; kingdom Metazoa; phylum Chordata; class Actinopteri; order Pleuronectiformes; family Scophthalmidae; genus Scophthalmus; species Scophthalmus maximus. Next base: position 30,858,836 of record NC_061516.1, on the reverse strand, counting down.
GGAAACAGTGAAAAAAAACTGTGTCAAAGTAAAGTTCCATGCGTGTTGACCACCCATCCAAGCTCTTCCCTTTAAAGAGGTTTTACAGTGCTATTAAATAAAAACAGCCCGCTGCTTCCAGGTTTGCTACTGACAGATGAGTCATAAGTGACTCGACCACTACAGGTCCTTATGTTACTGTCACTTTTTCCTTTTCCTTTTTTGTGGGTCTCATATTTTGGTTCACACACTGACTTTGTTGTAGGTGTAGGTGATGATGCTTCTTGTCCAGCTGCTTTGAGACCTTGGAACATCCGTGTGGCTGCGGCAGCAGCAGCAGCTTCACTCATAGCCAAGTGCTGGTGCTGTTACTTACGAAATGTCGGGCCCCCGATGGGAACTGTGGCAAAAGTCACGTCTTGTATATACAGGAGTGGCTTTCTTTTTTTTTGCGAGGAAAGAGGTGAAACGTGACGGGAGTTATCTCTGGTGCACTCGGTCAGAAATTCTGAGGCGAGCTGCAGTTCTTCCACGTCTGCGCGTTTCCGCATGTAGCAGATAATAAGATGCTGTTCTGTGTCGCTGGTGCGAGCGCCCACATCAGAGGGCCAACGAAAGCAGAATGGTAATAAGTGAGTGAAACATGACACAGGACCCCCCCGCCCGTCCCCCACCCCCAGCATTCTCTCACACTCCAGGAATCCACCAGCCCCCCTCCTCTCGCTGGTGCGGGCCACCTCTCGGTGTGAATGCATAACTTGCCTCTGATTTGTGGCCGTGTGGGAACAGTGCTGAGGTAGTGGGGAGGTGCTGGGAGGCCCTGGGAGCTGGGAGCCATAAAAATGTCATTTAGCTCTCTCCTGCTTTGATAGGCTGCCTTATCTCAGCCCCAGCAGCAGCACCACCACCACCCTGTACAAAACCTCAAACCCCTCTCATTCCAGGGCACAGGGTTGGGTGGGGTGGATCCGCGACACAGCCGGAAGCTACAACCTTGCACATGCACACAGCACAGCCTCGTAATGAAGTTTCAGTTACTGCTAGCTACCAGAGCCCCCCCCCCCCCCCCCCCCCCCCCCGCGAAAAGCCTTATTCTTTTCTACCTTGAAATACTATTTTCACCGAGCAGTTCACCAAACGTGGCTGCAGAGATGGTCACAGTTCGAATCATGAACTTCAACCTGAAAATTATGGCTGTTCTCCAAATGTTAGCGATCAGAATCAGTCCCAAAAACCCCAGATATGAATCTGATTTTGTCAGTCTAATCCCCAGACTCTTCTTCAGTGCATCAGTGTACAGAAAGTAACTTAAAAAAAAAACCTTTACATGCTAAATGTTTTCTTGTAAAATGGAAAAAAAATGACGAAAAGGAGGTTAGAACAGCACAAAGCCCCCCTTTTTCTTCACCCTCGTTTCTGCTCTGCTGCTCCGCGATGCTCATCCCAGAGTATTCTACAGAGTATGACCAGAGCCATGGAGAGAGAGAGCGAGAGAGTCGCGACAACGAGTCCAAAATGCTTGCACGTCACGTGATTCATGTAGACTTCAGATAGTTCCCGGAAGTTCTTGGCGCGCAAATGGAATCCATTATTCAGAGTGACAGACCTGCGATTTTTGGTAATTAGTAGTCAACAAATTTATCAATATTTACTATATAGCAGACCGACATTCCTATGTAGTTACTCTATGGAGCTACTCAATACGTTTTTTAATTTGGATATAATCCACTAACATGCTTTAATGCGCATGTTGATTTGATTCAGATGGGCTGATAATATACAATCTGATTATTTAAACGTCTTACCCTTCATAAGTGCAACACAGACAGTCCATTGATCCATTCTGCTGCTACTTAAATGCGCTGCGGCTCACTTCCGGGAACTATTGAAAGGCTCCATGATCCGTCATTGCTGGGGAAAAAAATGGTCCATTGGAGTGAACAGAGTTGTCGCTCCTGACAACGGCTCTGAGTATGACAACAGTGAGCTCTCTCTCTGTTTGTAAAGGACAGGGTCGACCCTTAAGATCAATCAGATCTATGATGCACACTGTTAAAAAAAATATATTATTATTATTAGAAATAATACAAGCCCCACATGACAGACGACAAATCTAAAGCCAGTTTCATCCATCCAGCCATTATCTACACACTTATCCTTTAAGGGTCAGGGGGGGCTGGAGCCAATCCCAGCTCACACTGGGCGAGAGGTGGGGTTCACCCTGGACAGGTCGCCAGTGTATCACAGGCTGATATACAGAGGCAGACAAAGCCATTTGCAAAGAACATATAATTTTTCCTAAAAGAAGTGCTGCACCTTGCACTGTGGAATGACTAGCCTTTGATTGAGGGATGTGGCCCAGTCTCTTGACTCATTGAGTATACTGTATACAGTATGCAGTTTAGACACGGCTATGGTATTGATGTTCAGGATGAAGTTCAATGATCATTACCTGCAATTAAATCTCGTAGCATTGTTCACATGAACAGTTGGGTGTAAAGTAGCGATTGTACAGTATAAAGGCCCAAAGATTTTACCTGCTGACCAAGACTGACCCTGTCTGCATTAATGTCCTTACTGTGGCAGGCGTTTGGCTCCGGGTTTGTGACCAGCTATGCTGTTGGCCAACGGTTAAAAGGGCGTGTTATGCTTTTCCATATTCTCTGGCATAAGTATATGTTACCACGTCTGATGTTCACATTAAACGTGGCCAATGTTTCAAATTACAAGGTAGACATGTGTAAAAGTAATCCCTGTGAGACAAAAGCTATGGCATCAGACGGCACTGAAAATGATTTTTCCACTTCCGTGATGAGCTGATGTCTCCAAGCACAACTTGTTCTTCCAAATCAGTCTGCTGGAGTTGTTTTAGAGGCATTGAATTAAAACATTTCATTAGAGGGATTAGCTTTTGTATTTCCTGACAGCGGACGATTTCCATTTGAGTTGGCATTTTAGCACATTCCCATCACGTACACCTAGAAACAGAAGCATACATGGAAACCTTTTGTAACCCACACAATAAGCAGGTAATACAATATTTAACTGTGCTAATGTTATATACATTCTTATATTCTGGTTTGGATTAAGGCGTGAACATGGAAGTGGCCATTTCCAATCATGTATGTTATGTGTTATTCAGCTTAAGTTGCTAGTTACTTGTCAGGTTGCTTCTAGAACCTCCACACCACTGGGTGTGCTGTTCCTCAGCAGCCTTCCAGATGTTTAGCCAATCAGAAGAAAGCAGGAAACTGTTTCAGTCAGAGGTTCAAATGAAATGCAGCATAACAAGGAGTTTGAAATAAATAAGGACTGTCTTTGAGCCGACCCAAGGAAAGCTTGTGGAGTCCCATGATAAAAAATATAGAGCTGGAAAATGAGCTCAATAGGTCCCCTCTTAGTAGTAACTTAACAGAAGACTGAAAAGCTGCTGCCCTCCCTGGCAGAAACCTCTAACCACAACCAACATCTGGAGAACACAATTGATCCCAAAGCTTGAGACCACTTTCTCATTAACAGCTGTAAATGTAAGCCAAGGCGGCAAGATGTGAAGTCAACAACTCCCTAACAAGACTGTAGTGTCAGACTGTACCCAGAGTCTTCCAAGTGTCAGGACGCACTTACCATTCAACACCTCAAGCTGATGACACTGTTAGGAAGCCACCGTATGACATGTGACAGTCGTGGGGAGTCATCAGGAAGGGGTCAAAGAAATGGAAATCAGTAAAGACTGAGAACAATGGAGGAGGCCATTCTTATCCAATTCCAGAGTCAAAGTTACAGCCATGAGTGGGAACAGAGCGAATGGAAAGATGCAAATGGAGGCAAACAGATGACCATTGGCTCCAGGCGACACAAGTCGAGTCTATGTGAGTCTACTTAATGAGTGCACAGAGGCCGGAGGCGACCTGGAGGAGAATAAGAGAGACCGAAGTTCAATCCTTGTTTGGAGGAGGTCGGGATGGATGGCTCAAGAAAGTTTGATCTACCAGTGTTATCTACCAGAATCAAAGTTGGTTTTCGCCATCATGACAGTTAGTTGTAGATGTGCACCTCCTGCCTCGCCACTTTTCACCTTTCACATCCTGCAACACACTTAAATGTGGTAGATGTGGTCACAACTGGTGCAAACCTTAAACCTAAACCCAAACCTTGACCATGAAGTTGCAGAAGAGGCTAACGTGGATCTTTTTGTATCAGTGATTGGTAATAGTTTGTCTTTTTGCACTGGCAAACAGTGCAGCCACTATGGGTTTGAAGAACCGCTCCAGAGATGGAACATCTCAATGACGCTTTGAAGGACCATTCTGGGAGTAAACACCCTCACTAAGTTGAATAAATTGGTGCTTTATCCACGGACATCTCCCACCCCCACCACCACCACCACCTTTTTTCTCCCCTGCTCTCATTTGCCCTCGTCACACATGGTAGCATTTAGCGGACCACTCAAGGCTGCAGTGTGCGAGCACTAATGAATGGAGTTGGAGGTGCAGAATGCAGACAGGCTTCGGCAGCAGGCGTCTGCTGAATGGGTGCACCGCCACGGTCTGGGAAAGGAAGTGGGTTATAAATTGTATCAGTCAGCCTCCCATCATAAAATGAAACCATGTGGAAAATGAAATCCATTTCATCTGTGGAGGGAGGAGGACAACCTCTGCTTGTTGTCGCAGTTGGTCACTGTGCACTTTTAAAAAAAACAACGGCATTTATTCTCAGAAAAGAGGGAAATGTAGTGATCCAGCAGGTTTATTCACATTCAACATTTTGAATTTTGTCAGTGGTATTTTCCAAAAATGGTCAGCTCAATCAAATTCAAAGTTAAAGGGAATCAGTTGTTGAAAATGTTTCAAAGAAATGCGTGATGTTTCCAAAGTTAGTGAATGTTGAATAATGTCATTTTTGATATTTGCCACTATCTAACAGCTCTAATTTACATCAAAATCCACACAGCTTCTTCTTTAAATCCACGTTGGAACACACCAGATGCACGCACTTTTTCGAATCTACTGTATGAGTAGATTTTTCGAATCTACTCATACACTATCAATAAAAGTGATAAAAGTGAAAAAATAATCACAGATCGTAACGCACGTTCATCACGTTGAAACATTTGACTGTTCCGCTGTGGTCGTAGTGCTAACAAGAATTATGAAAAACACCAATTTTTTCCCACGGAAAATAAACCAGATTATGAGATGCCACTGAATACATTTAAGCACCTATGTTTATTTAAATTGGTTTTATTCGCTTAAAATGGTATAAATATATATATTGTATTAGTTTCTTGGTCAAATATGAGCCACTCATGACCCGACAGCCATTTAGAATTAAAACTCCTGGTTTTCTTCTTTTCCCCTCCTCCTTCATTTTCATCGTCCCCTGTGTCTGCAGCCTTCCTCTTTTGCTCTTCTGGTTTTTTAACTCCCTAAAAATACCTCCACAGGTGGGGTTTTTTCCTAACTATCGTTAACTTTACTCGTTTATCTTGGTTTTGTTTTGCATCGTCCTGTTCGTCTTCTCCGTTTCAGCGTAGCAAGCTCATAATCGATACCATGCACGCAGTAGGCACGTAGCTGATGGTCGTATGACACGTCACAACATAGTGGTTATGGGAAATGTAGGATTAGTTCTACGAGCAGTGTTGCTAGATAAAGATTATCTTTCAAAGACAAACACACACAAAACTGCAAGGAATAAGCAAGAAATACATACATAGTTCAAAGTTCTTATATCCTTAGAGCACTGACACCCAGCTGTCTGTAGAACAACTGTCACAACATATCCTGTATCATACCATGGCATTCCTGAGAAGCCTATGTTCCCTGGAAACGTGGATATATGGCCGACCGAGCTAGGACGTGCAGTGGATATACCATAGGCCTGTAAGTAAAGGCAACAGGAATTTGAGCGTTCGTGTTTCTGTCCCTCTGAGAACGTTTTTATCACCAACTGACTGAAATGTGACCTTGACATAAATTGTGAATGGCTGCCCTGTCAGCCCGGTGGTTCTCCATCAGGGACGGCTCTGTCTTGTCATGCGCACGACCATTTCCTGACGGAGGTTAAACATTCACTCTGTGACCATGTAGCAATTAGCTGCTCGATTAACCCTGTGAACAAATGACTGAGCAGATGTGGTTGTGTTCATCCCTCAGCTTAAAAAGAAAAAAAAAGAGTTCAAAGTGACACGTAGCATTTTCTTCTTATTCACAGGAAGAAGAAGAAGAAGAAGAAGAAGAGGAGGAGGAGGAGGAGGCTGGAGAGTCCCCAGAGAGGGACTAGGCTTCCACACCGTCAAACCTCTACCTCATTCAGCTGTCAGGTCTTTCAAAGGGGAAAGACTGCATTGACCACTTATTTTTTCCCTTTATCCAACATTATTCTACTTCAGTTAGAGAATTTCCAATATCCAGTTGATCTTTCAGTTTTCAGCCTTTGTGTGCGTCCACACTGATCTGTCACTGAATAGGCAGAAATGCTCTGCATCTTTAAGTTCCTCTGATACATTTCCTTTACACAGATCACTCAGAACGCAGCAGCATGGGGGAGCATCAGAAAGAAACTCAGTAATCGTATCTTTGCTGGCTCTTACTGGCTGATCACATAAAAGTTCATCTCCAGACATTCTGCCTTTCAGAAACAGGCAGAAACAGTACAGCAAAACTACACTCCTCAACAAGAATACTCTAAAACAAACAGAAACCGGCAGCCATAATCAGTATGTATGGCCCGCGACCCGACAATTGGGGTTTGTGGTTGAGGATCCCTCAAAAACACCATCAACCGTATATGAGTGTGAGCATTAGCAGACCCTGTCGCACACCCCATCGTCGTTGACTGATTCTCCAGACGTCGACACGAGAAAAGAGACTGGGACGGTCTGGTTTTGTCATAAAGAAATGAAAGAGCAAATGTCTGCTGTTCCGGTATTCCAGTGTTGGCTCTAAAACAAAGGAACAAGTCCGACCTTCCCACCAGTCACCCAAAACCAAACTGGTGTTAAACCCCCGAAGACAGGGAGACGCAGAGATCTTTCCTCAAGGCTGTAGTTTATCCATCCTGTTGGCTGAAGGCCATTTCGAACATTTTTTAAAGAATTATCTCAAATTTTGATTTAGATCCCCATACATCATCTTTATATTTTACAAAAACACCATCTTCCTGTAGGCTATTTCTCCGACGATGCAAGGACAACATTTTTTAATTGACAAAGCAAAGGTATTCCATGGACCATGGTCCGTACCCAAACATGCCCTTAATCAAACATTAGCTCGAAACTGGTTGTTTCAATTGGTAACTGAAATTAAACTAGCGTTCAATTCGTTTGATGGATTACAGTTTCTAAAATAAACTGACGAAAGGTATAGCAACAAAGACACGTTTGTTTTGGCCTGAGAGAGGCTGGTGCTCTAGTGCGACATCTAGTGGCAGCGAAAGTCATACAAATATAACCTGTGATAGCGATTAGGCCGTGTTAGACCACAGGGCAGTGTTTTTCAAAAGACAGATTAGTCAAATAATAATCTTTAAAACTCCAACCAATCAATGTATCGTCTCTGTTTGTTTTGGCTGCTTGAAAAACACAGTAGCTTTTTAAAAAATTTCACATAGTGCAGCTTTAAACGATTTAAGTGATAACCAGGTCTTTTTTGGATCTAGTTCCACAAAATACCCATACTGACCCATACCCATATTATTATTTTCACCTTTTATCCAGCACAAAGCAATATATGAATCACTTTATATGTGACACTTTTCATTTGCCCCATGCACTTCAGACCATGTGCTCAGATAAAATAGAATAAAGCCCATTATGGCCCCCAAACTGCTTATCTGAAAGCATTGAATCTCGGGACGTGTCCATGGTCAGAGAACGTTCTATAAGAGGGAATCAAGATCACAAAACAATTGTTCTATTTAGGTTATTTCCAGAAAATCAACAAAAATATTAAAGAGGAAATAGTCTAGTCCAGCAGTGCCTCAAATAGGTGTTCTCAGCTTTATTTCGATCAACCTAAAGTCATGAATTAAGCCATGATGATGATGGTTCGGGTAAGCCTGGTTTAGCCTGATAGAGCAGAACGTCATTGCGCCACCTGAGCTCTGCTTTGCTCTCCCTGTCGTTGGTGGAGTTAACACATCTCTAGAAAAGGAACCAGAACCCCCTCACACTCAGTCGGGTACTCCACAACCAAGCTCGGACTACTGTTCGCTCATCGTTCAGTTTCTTGTTTGCGCAACGTAGCTTTAAGAAAACCGTGATTCCATCACCGTCACACTGCAACGACCTGCAAAAACCTCAAGAAAAAAACCACAAGAACAAACCACACATTACCTCTTGACACACTTGATACCTGGATTCAGCAGCGGTGTGACACTGAACGTCTCATATCACACTGTAACCCCAGGGAGCCCTCGGTTCAAGGAAACCCGATGGTATACCAGCGCTCTCTGGTCACTGATATGCAATATCTTCTCATGATTACCATCTACCTCTGACTCAGCACAACCAGCTCATGAACGCTGTCGCTCGGTACACACAAAACTGAGTGCGTTCTGATATTTGATAGCGTGTTGTGACTTTATACTGTACATTGAAGCGAGGTCCTGCCGGTTGTTCTTGTCATGGTGGGAAACGGCAATTTGTCCGCAACTGTTTTGTTTGACTCAGTCAGGTGAACCCCACATGATCCACAAAGAAGCAGAAGTAAAATTTGACAGAGTATCATGCATCAACGTTAAAGGAAAATTCAGATTTTTCTTTTCTTTGTTTCTTATTATTTTTTTTATTTTTTTCCCCCACTGGTGACCATCTTTGGTTAAAGTCTGAATGTTCAGGTAACATAACATTACAATATTTTAACCAAAATAATTTGTGGATTTCAGCTTTAACCCCAGTATCAGGAAAACATTTTAAAAATATCTTCTCAGCAATGTGACTGTAAGGTCATCGTAACCTTGAAAAAAAATAACCCTGAATTTTCCTTTAATGGTAGACAGACTCTAAAGCCATCAGTCCAACATTCAAAATGTGCATATCCATATGGAATCATTTTAAGATCATGCTTCAAATATTAAAGTCAGACTGAGAGTTTTAGCTTCAGCTTTTGGTTGTGTCAATACAAAAGCAATATTTAGTCCAATCAACTCAATTTCAATGTTAAGACAGTCTTTAGAGTTTGTCTCCATCCACACCCATGCACTTGGTGCTGACTCGGCTGACATTTCCTTCTGCCTGTATTCAGTGGTTTGTTTTTTTTTTAAATACTGAAAACGCAAAAGCAGCTAACCTTTATCAAGTACTGTTTTTTTTCTCCTTATCCACCTCAATATTAATCTGTGTCTAAACATTGTAATGGAACTTTGTTTTTCATTATCTGCAAACTGGGACCTCTGAGAAAGTGTTAACTTGAATTTATTTTGTACTGATTCACTCAATGGTTTTAATACGGATCAAGTGTATGTATGACACGACATGGTATAACTACAAATGTCTTCTTTTTTTGTTTTGAATAGTTTTTTTTTTCCTGAGTTATGTACTACCTACATATGTACAGTACCTCAAATAGGCCGATGAAAATGGACTAATCAGTTGACAAATACCTACCTCCAGTCTTGAAAAAGGAACGATTTTGCCGGTTTACTTCCAGTGTGAGTTGCATTGACGTGTAATACGATGTACATCAGGACTACAGAAGCTCCTCACTTAACATGTTGTATCAGATCACTCAAGTTTCCAAGCTCAGTACATTTATGTTCTCACAATCAGAGTGACCTTCAGGTTTATGGAACAGTTATGTTTGGATTTTTGTATATTTTCTTCATGAATATTGTCTTCTTGTTTTTAATTAGTAGATATCAATATACTTGATTAGCTGTTTTGTGTACTCCAACACAAATGTGATTTCCTTGTCTTGTTATATGGTTAAACCAGATGTATTTGGAACTGCTTTTCACTTAGTGATAGACAACATTGTTTTTTTTCTTTCACCTGTTATCATGGCAGCCTTTTGAAAAGTTAACATGGTATTTTGATCTTGGCCAGAGGTAGAACCTCAGAGGGGTTGTGACCTGTCAACCCGCCGTCACCAGCAGCACCAGCATTGAACACGGGCAACTACCAGATTAACAGAAGTCGTGGTAAACTCTCACCCGCCAACAACCTGCGCAGTGTTTTAGACTGGAACGATGCATTTAGTCTCAATGCAAAGTACTTTTTTTCTTCTGGTTTACTGAAATTTGACCCCTGTACTTTGCCCCTTGTTTTTGCTGTCTATGTTTATTCATCACAATCACAATCTTAACCGTAGCTGCTAACTAGCTAGTACACGGCCCCTCTGGAAGCACAGTGGCCGCCTGTGTTTTGTGCGACAGTTAAGCCACTGACCAAACTCCAAGTTTTCCACTGGTGAATAATTGTACTGGTTGGGCTCTGAGGCACGACTGGCTGAGCCGGGGGCCACGCTGCTCGGCTCGCCTGTGCGTGTTGGTCGCGGACACTCTTGGATTTTTCATTTAGGCGTCCATGCCAAGGAGTCAGAGCAGCCTTGATGGGCATCCGAGTGAGGGTCTAAGGTCTCAGTAAAAACAGATCTGTTGATGCTCTTATTAGCATCATACTCCAAATCGCCAGGCATTCATCCTGAGCAGACATACCGTCAACCTACTGCTCCTCCACCAGACACATTTTCTCATCCCTGTCAAAGCACAGAAGTTAATTATAAAACGAATAATAAATTCCATTTGGTGTCACAGTCCTGGCATCGTGTCCAGAGTGACTCACCGTGACATTGTCATGGTTCACTCGGACATGTGAACCGAACAGAGTCATTGTTAGTGTTATTGGTAACAACTAAGATCTTTCGACTGTGAAACATTACAAAGTAACTAGCAGACTGACAGGTCTGTCATCATGGAAGTCTAAATATGGTAGAGTAAATCAGGAGGGACTACGTAACAGTAATGACAATGCCACTAACAGTATCCAAACACTGTGCAGGTGACGGTGTAAGTTCATGCAACCAGAGCAGTCTATAAACCGAGAGAATCACAAGCTGCTGTTAAACTGTGTCGACTGTTAAAGCAGGCTGATCAGTGGCTTTACACAAAGTGCTCTGAAAAAGAGAGGCTTCATCATTTAATACCACGTGGTATTATCGTGTGACCTGTATCTAGATTCTAGATTAGAGTTCAAGAAACAAAAACCCAAAATGTTTTAAAGGGTAACTACACCAACTTCTGCTAGAATAATCTCTCAAGGCATATTTCGCATATGAAGCTCCAGTGTACCCCATGCTAAACGAGATAGGAAAGGAAGCATTGAAGCTCCTTTCCTATGCATTTAGAGAATCTGAACAGCTCTTATCATGGCTGCCGATAAAATACTTCCGGGTCACTTGAAGATTTAGGAAACTACCTGAGCAAATTTGACAATTTACTGCAATGCAATTGGAGCCAGACAGTGTAGATCCAGATACAGACCACATGACAATTCCAGATGTAAATGGTGTCTACTGAGTTCAATAAGCTCCAGGCTTCGGACTTCAGAAGTTTCCATTTCCCTTCGACTCGTGGACTTGATTTCAGTAGAGCATAAAAACACCAGCTCTCGTTCTCCGAGAGGCGGCGTTACCTCAGTGTCGGGCAGCACGACTGCAGAAGCCACCATCGATGAGTCTTACTGAAGTCGATCGTCTCTCCTTACGATACCATGTTCTAGTACAATCAAATACACACTACTACCTCCAAGAAAAGGCCTACTTTTACCTCGTCTTCAAACTTAAATACTGTTTAAAAAATTCAGGTGTCTGAGAGCTCACGGAGAACATCTTAAAGTTTTATATATATATAGTTTATTTTTGTGGGGGATACATTTTGTAAGACTGTTTTTCTCTGCCTCTCAGTCACCATTTGGTGAAACTGGACATTTACACTCTGAAAAAAGGAATTTTCTTACATTATGCAATGTTATGTAGTTCTAGTCTGCGAGTTTGGCTGAGAGACGTCCCAGCGCTCCCTCCGCCTCCACCCTTGTGTATCATTTCAAACGTCTTCTACAGTGTCTAACTTTTATCGCTTTCCTCTATCCACCTAATATTACTTTCTTGACTTCACTACAGATTTTGCTTGCTTGTTAAACAAAGTCTTTATAGCTATTCACTATGTGTTTTATTCAGCACAATAAAATGTATGGCATCCATAACATAGATGTGTGAGTTTTCATTCCAGTTCTTGGTTTACCATCTAGATGAATCCTGATCTTTTAGGGCTGTTACTCTAAGTATCAGTCCCCTAAATATACCTGTTTGAATTTGAATCAAGATCCTTGAATTGTTCCATGGGAAACTGGTGAAAATGTTTTGCAATGTTAAAGAAAGTGGACACAAAATATGTCTGGATCTTCCCCTTTGTCTGGATCCACACCAAAATTGAATAGGTTCTTTCTTGACCCATGTCCCATCCGTCCACCAGGTTTTGTGGAAATCCCTTCAGAATTCTTTGCTTAAACCTGTTGACAATCAAACAAACCAAACGATAAAAAACAAAACAAACGGACAGGGGCAAAGGTAATAAATAGAAACCAATAAAAAAGATATGAAAATCGGTTCTGAAGCAGACAGGTAGCGAAGTGCAGAGACTTAACAAAAGTAATGTCACACGTGCGGCTGCATTTTGGAGTAGTTGTTATTGAGCTATATATTCTTTTTATGGAGAGCAGGAAGTAGAGGCATTACAATAGTCAGTTATGCAGGTAATTAAAGCGTGCACCAGAGTCTCTGTGTTGGTCACACTCTGGCAATGGTCCTTAGATGATAAAACACAGTTTTTGCTATTTCTTTTTATGTGACTCTAGAAACTCCGAGATCTTTCACCTGTTTACTGGGGGTTGAAGCCATGCGCTTGCGTGGGACCCTCATAGTGTACAGGAGCACAAGAAGTGCAAAGACATGAAAAGATAGAGCCCGTCTAGCGCGCCTAGTTACGCCCGCTCGAAACTATTCAACCTTCACCTGTTCACACACATTCGTACTGCGCTGCCGTTTACCGCGTCACATTCATACACTGTCGCAAGAGCGGCCAGAGGCAACTTAGGGTTAAGTGACTTGCCCAAGGACACTTTGGCATGCTGACTGGGGGAACAGGGGGTCGAATCCAGTCTGTGGAAGACGTCCCTAACTCCTGAGCCACTGGCTAGTCTGGCGTGCAGCGTGTGTGTGTGTGTGTGTGTGTGTGTGTGTGTGTGTGTGTGTGTGTGTGTGTGTGTGTGGTCGGCCGAGGCAGAGCTCTGGTGTGCCCACTGACTCACTTCCACTTGGTTCTGTCCCTCACTGACTCAGGGCCCTGTCATTCACACCACAGCCCAGTTGTTGAAGAACACCATCCCCCCTCCTCTTCTTACTTCTGTGATTCATTTGGGCCTCACTTTGCCCCCTGCTTCACTTCTTACAGTCAACCCCCCTCCCACTCCTCCCCCCTTGCCCTCGCCTTTGAGCATGACCTCAATTTAATGAAGCACAGACTCGGAAGGCTGACCGAACCACAACAGCGAGTCGCCCCCCCTCTTTCCACTTGCCACTCAAAACCGCTCCAAAATGGCGTAACTGCGGACCATTCACATTTCTGCGAGGGAATCAAAGCGGCCAAGCGGTAAAATAAGACAAAAAGGAAAAGCACATCCTCTGTGGATCCATGAGAAATTTGCAATATGCCCCCCAGGAGACCAAGATGCACTTTGATGGCAGAGAAAGATTTCTGTCGGCAACAAAAAAAAAACTTCAGTGGTAACCTGAAGCTGCTTTGGGGGGAATTCCACCTCAGCAGTGTGATGACCAGACACACGGGACACCAGGAAGTGTTTACTATTTTGTACCGGGTGAGCACTCAGTCTACACTGCAAAAATATGTTATCTACAAAGCATAACTCATGAATCATTCCCAGTCTCGTGCTTCAAAGACGTTTCCTGGAATGTTCAGTGTCCTGAAAGACAACAGAGAAAAGCACCTTGGCTGCAAAACTAGTACAAGTCTACAAAAAAGGGGATTTGTAATGATACCACTTTATTTTAACATTAAATTATGCAGCTTTTCCGTAACTTTCATCGCATTTACAGTGACACTAAATAATGAGCATCAGTGAAGCGTTAACTGAGTGAATTATTCAAACTTATTATTGTTTTTGAACACATTTCAGCCAGACATGCTTAATATACTTTAAATAGTTTTGAACAAACTTTAGTTGCATGGTTCATATTTGTAAAAACGTTTTTAAAAGTATGTCAATCATTACATAAATCAGTTTGTTTTTTTTATCTATATATTTTTTCAAAAGATCTAGAACCCTGAGAGTTCAACAGTATTTAAAAAGGGGCAATATTTGCCAAAATCCAGCACTGCACTGACATCTAGTGGAAACTCAGGAACATCATTTGGTACAGGAAAGTAACAGTAAGTAAACAGTAAACAATTTAAAAAAGAAGCATTTCCTTCATTTCCTTTTTCACGCTTAAACTTACTAGCTGATGAAGCTCTATAGAAAGAGTGATGATAATTATTTTATGAACCGCATGTGATCTTGACTATAAGACTTCATGTGCTGTATAAACAGTGATATGTTTACACACTAGATATTCCAACCTCTGTCAGTGATTGTTGTCGCCACCAGGCTATAAAAGCTGAAAGTAAATATTGTGGCCGATCACTTGAAGTTATATATATGTATATTTTTTTTCACAAGGACTACATAACAATACAAGACGTCCCTAACATGTGTCTCCATAATATTATGCAGCAGCTCCATGGTAACCAGGCAGGATTTGGCCCAGGCCGGGCCTCCCCCAGCCGCAGATCCGATATGTGCCTCTGCATAAGCCTGGTATGTAACAATTACTCGAGCATGTGAGGCGAGAGCCTGTCTGTACATCGTGGCCCCTTCACGCGAACGTGAGGCCTCTGCCTTCTCCTTTTGGTCCTGTCCCAAATGATTATTATCATTGTTATTATTATTTCGTGGTGATATCTTCATCCCTGTACAGATTTTGTACACATTTTGCTTCTGATTGCAAAAGAAAAGGACCCAACAGTGGGTCCTGGGTGGGCAATGGGACAGCCCTCTGTACACTTCAGTGGGTGGTGGTCTGTGGTTTTGGCCGAAGCAACGACTGAGTCATGAATCACAAATAAAAAATGCAGTGCTTGTGCAGCCTGAATCATTTAAGGGCTAGGCAGTGTCTTTGTATGTTTTCGCTCATTAATTACAGCACTTTCAAAATGGACCTGTCAGTGCATGGTATTTTTACAAACATTCTGTGGTTTGTTGTTGCACAGCATCTGCATTTGAAAGTACAGATTAGGTTCTGTCGTGTCTCCATCTACAAACCTGGAGAGTTCGATGTCAATCGGATGAGTGGTCCTCGAAGGTCAGACAGGGATTATTTGTATCTTGGTGAAAAACCTTCACATACGTTTTATTTACACTATAAAACTTTTGAAGACTAGAAAGCCTGCTTGAGTTGGGTATATCCCGTGAGATGGACTACCTGTCAACATTTACTGTTAAAATAATATATATGTTTTTAAAAAAACTTATCATGATAACAGAGCGCCATTTCTACTCACAGCCGTGTTACAGCGTAGTGACGCAGCTCGGACTCTACTGACAGCGGATGTGACAGTCAAAGAAAGTCTGACAAAGATGTCAGAAATGACCTCATGCATAGAAAACATTTTACCCAGTTATCTCTCCATCCTACAGGACTATACGACCTTAAGCTTACATAGTTTGAAAAATAAAAGTATGATTTTATTTTGGGATGATGTGAAGGAAACTCAGTGTGTGTGTGTGTTCAGGGGAGAGTCTCGATAGTGAGTTTAATCAGGGTCACTTAAAGTCATCTTACGTCCGACCCAATTTCTGCTTGATAATGGACGAAGACAGAAGGTCACGTCTGTGCCACAGTACAAAAGTGTATAATATCTAGACTCTGTTTAGTTTTTTCATACACCTGCACCTGCTGTTTTCATATTTATATGTATGTCAATGTGATGAGTGTCAGACAAAAGAATATCGGCCACTAAAAGAAACGCAAAGGTGGTCAAGGAGTAACTTGAAAGCAGGAGCTGTCACGCTTATAGCTGTCCCCGTAGTTAACAGTGTAATGAGAAGTTCTTGATGACAGAAAAAGTTGAAAGAACTTGAGAGATTGGATTTGTCGGTGTCAGTGTGTTGGTGAAAACCAAAACGAGTGTTTCGGAAAATCCAATAAATACATTGTGTCTATTGTTGGAAACGGATATGTTAAGATATTATTGATAGTTACCATTTAGTATCGAGTGCATACTGTGCAAGATTTGTGCCAAAAATAGCATTTGAGTATTTACTTAGTTTGAATGATATCAATTGTTAAAATGCAAGCAGACTGTTTGAATTAGGGAATTCTAAGGTATATATGCATGTACAGTATAATATGATGAATTATGTTTCTGATCAACTGTTTCATAGTCAGGGAGGAAAAAAAACCCTGAAACTTGTCCCCTAACCACCTCACCCCTGCCACTCTCCTCCCACGAGAATGGCTCACAGAATGTTGGTTTGGGTGAAGGAGGAGGACAACATCTGATAATGCACACAAAACGCTTTTTTCTGGATGATCCCTTTTCCATTAAGACTTGCGCCTCAAAGCATTCCTCGGTTTCAGGTCTCGTAAACCGAATGAATCAAACTCCAAGGCTGTTTCCCTGTTTTTGGCACAAAACATGCTTTAATGCACATTTTAAATAGTTTCAGATCTACTGATAAAATTCAATCTGATTCTTTAAACATGTTGCCCTTTTATATTACATAAGAAACAATATATTCTGTCACAACTCTACTTTGCAGCGAGTATCTATACTGCTAACCTACAGGCAGTATTCAACTTGAGTGAACAGTGTCGATCCAATCTGTCTGCACATGGCTCTGTTCAAAAGTAGTGTTTCTTAAAAAAGCAGGAATATATGGAGGGACATTTTTTTTTCCAAAAATAAGGAAATGTTTGAATTGACTACAATATAGTGCATTTCAATAATTCAATAAAAACCCAGATTTGTTAAGTTTCTTTTCTTGATTCATGTTGGACATTTTATGACTCTGTCTGTAGAATCCTTTAAAACAGACAAATAAAAAAATAAAAGAATCTCTTGAGAAATGCTGGACGTAGGCAACATTATCAATGTCTTTATTTGTCATTGCTTGTTGGTTTATGTATTCTAATTTTTACTATTTACTATTCTGTCATCATATATACATACATAAGTTCCACAGTTGAATATACATATTTATATGTTTCTCCCCTATACTCACTGCACTGTTTGTCTTATTATTGTTGATAAAGTTGAGGGGGGGAAAGTGTTATTTTTTGAAGCAAATCCACATACGAACAATATGGACCAAAATTCTTCACAGTTTTATAAAGGATCAGGTGAAAAAATATAATAAAATAAGAAATATGAGAAAGAATAGAAAAACAACAACACATAATATCAATATTTGAATGAAAATAAAGCTTGGGCTTTGTCTGTAAATCATACTCTTCAATAATGTTAAAACGTTTGACTGCATTACTTTTTTCCCCATAACTTTTAAGAGCTCTGACCATACAAATGAAATTCATGGTGAAATATCTGGCTTTTACTGCGAAGGGATTCCTCTTCCGCAGCGCTCGTGCGCCGTGTTGAAGACAGGAAGTGGAGCTCCGGGGTCGGTCCGGCCAGAGGTGGCAGGAAGCTGCTGCTAACCCCAACATCTGCACGGTGTCGAAACCGTCAACATGTCGGCCAGGAACCCGGGGACGGAGCTCGGTGAGTAGGGTCCGGTCCTGCGCCCGTTAGCCTGTGGCTGTTAGCTCAGTGGCTCATCGACACGCGGTCAGTACGTGACGTTTACCTAATGAAGAGTTAGTTAAACGTGGTTTGGCTTGCACCGCTTCAAACCGGAGCCAGGAGGAGAGACAGGTTAATAAGTAACGTGGGAGAGGCGACTGACCTGCTGCACACGGACACTTTACTGTGTAACCCCTCTGTGGCACGCACACCTGTGAACACGTGACACTAGGAAGGCTGGAGGACTCCATTCTGTGTCTCATACTGGTGAACTGTTGAGGCCCTCTCCACCACACTGTGATTGACATCTCATGACTGTCCGTCCCTCCCCGATCAGCTGACCTGTTGAGTCCAGTTGTAACATACAACAGTTTAAGTATAGATTCAAAACCAATCCTCATGACACGCTGTGACATACGCATTGATTTACACGTCATCAGCAGTATCGTTCCCACCTAGGCCTGTCACGATAACGTCTTTTTGTTGCACGATATATTGTCCCAGAAATTATTGCGTTAAACAATATGATCGGCATTTTAAGACCTTTTTTTTCGATGGCTGACTCGTGAAGATGCAGCGTACAGTAGTCGTGCACGAAACGTGTTGCTGCTGAGTGAAAATCCCTATTTTCTGACATTTTATAGACGACACCGGTGATTGATTAAAGCTACAGTGTGTACTGTGTAATATTTAGAAGAACGTTTTCACAGAAATTGAATATATTGTCCATCATTTTGTGTTCATTTATGTATGATCACCTGCAAAAAAGAAACAATGTTTTTCGTCAACTTTTCAACAAACACGCATGTAGACACTGTTCGTTATTGAGGTCAACAAAAATTATTGAGTTCATATTCATGTATCGTACTATAAGTCGATAATGTAATTATCGCGACACCTCTACGCGTCTGTCAAAGCCACCGGCTCCTCTGCAGTCCAGTTCACACCTTTGGGGCAGTTGCATGATATTAAAATGAAATGGTTCATCTGCAGTACAGAACTCTGTTATCTAAAGTGAAAGATTGTAATTTCTGTGCAAATATGATTTGTTCATGAATCTTTTGCAGGTTTTTCAGCTTTATCCTTAATTACCATATTTGAGAATCTGCCTACGTGTATTGTACTTATGGACAAAAGTCTTACTATTTACATATTCTGAGTTGTATATTTACCCCGCACGCCGACATAGCTGGAAGAGCCGAAAAAAACTATTTTTTCCATGACATAGCTGCAAATAGTAGGAGACCATCTAAAGCTTTTATTGGTCAGAAAATGATTCCCCGTCATGTAATGTCATATGATAAGTGACCAGGTATCTCTTCCTCTTATAGGAATATAGTCACAACCTATAGATTACACAGATCCCAAAATAATGTATGATCATATGGTAGGAATGATGAAGTTACTCTGAAGACGGAAAATGACATTATAT
This sequence comes from Scophthalmus maximus, assembly GCF_022379125.1. Lineage (NCBI taxonomy): Eukaryota > Metazoa > Chordata > Actinopteri > Pleuronectiformes > Scophthalmidae > Scophthalmus > Scophthalmus maximus. The sequence continues at coordinate 30,839,569 of NC_061516.1, read as the reverse complement.
TGTGTAGCGATGCATTCACTTTTGCAACCAATAATATTAGAGAGACAATCTACTGCTTTATCTAGATCAACCAATCGTTTGTCATCATATCAAGTTGATGACGTCATTATGAAATATAACATGTTCAGCATTTCTGGTGCTTTGTGCTAAGCTATGCTAAATACACTGTCAGGATGTGTCTCTATTGGATAGTCTAATTTATTTTCCCTTCACATTTCTGCAAAGTAGTTTATCGTATGGAAAGGGAAGTTCTAAGGCGTCATAACAGCTGTTAACAGAACCAACGAGAGCAATCAAGGAAAATATTTCACAAATAGCTGAATGTAAACACACTGACAGGTATTTGTTTTCCCTCTACGTCCCCCGCTCATGGGCCGCAGACCTGGATGCCATATCCAAAGTGAGAGTAAACACACAGGCCGTCCTGAAGAGGGCGCAGCAGATCCAAGGACACAAGCTCCTCAAGAAACAGTGGCAGGTAGAGTTTACCTTTCACCAAAACTTTAACAGATAATCAACTACATATGAATTTGTGTGTGTCCACCGGTATGCATGTGTTTGTCACTGTCTTTTTATTTTCATAGTTGTATCTATTCTGTGCAACTATGACAATCCCCAAAAACAAAAAACAATCTCTTCAAATTTAAATTTAAAAGACAAAGCATCTGACAGCAATGAAAATGAACTATTACTTTTTGCTCTTATGTTGGCTGCCTCTTTATTGTGCCACTTGTCCCCTTTGTGTTCTGCAGGCCGCCTGGCTGTTGAAGGCTGTAACATGTATTGACTTGACAACTCTGGCCGGAGACGATACGCCATCCAACGTCCACCGGCTGTGTCTGAAAGCCATCCAGCCAATCAGACACGACCTGCTGCGGAAGCTGGATATGAACGACAAAGGTCTGCGTCTGCTACCTCCAGAAATGCCACACACACACACACACACACACACAGACACACCAGGGTTCAACATGCATGAGCTAAAAATGCCAATTTGAGTCCAAGTTGGCGTCTTAAAATTCTCACAGAATTTTACACTGTCAATGAACAAAATAATAACACATAAATATTAAAAAAACATAACGGGTACACACCCCAACCACGTTTGAGGTCCAAGACAGGTCTTCTTTACTTCTAGTAACTTTGTGCTGCGGACCGCCCCCACGGCGGTACCATCGGTGATCAGTATACTGTTCAACAGTGGCGAACTCCGGCTGTTTGAGGGGCAGGGGGCGAAAAAATAAAAAGGGCACCTACTGCACGAAATGGGGCCCCATCAAAGCGCAAAAAGCTATAATGCATCATGTGTGATGAAATGGTCTTCGAACTTGTGCACCTATATGGCACCACATGGCGGTCCCTGAACAAATACAGTACCGGTACCAACCAGTTCCTTCTTTCAGTACTATTCTCTTAATGTTGGTGCAACACTTTCATTTTCTGTTGTTGTTGTTGTTGTCTTCGTCACCATTGCAGAGCTTACATGGTGTATGCTGTAATATTTCTATGTGAATCGTACTAAATTCAGGTACTATTAGTTTCATACAGAGGTTTGAGGCGTACAAAAAAAGAAAAGAGTGGCGACTAACGCTGGTAAAAAATGCCAAACTGAAGTGAAAAAAGCCCAGTCATCTCCAGGAAGATGTTAATCCTAAAATAGCTAATTAATTACCTGAACATATCGATGAATTTATTCATGCCTTACTTAATCTTCAGTGATCCGTGGAGTGTTAGTCTTCTTTGGCGCAGGCTGCCGTCTTACAGGGATGGGTACCCAAACCCGGTATTAAAGGGGGCCCGGGGCTAAATTATCAAAGACCTTAGTATCGATAAGCTCTGACATTATTGGTGCTGCTTGCGGTGATGAATTAATGCATTCGGCTATGAGTAAATTTTCGCGATTTCCAATCCTGAAGAGAGATCTGTGTCCTAGCCTGTCCTGTGCAGGGGGCGGGGCCAGCTGTCACGGACTGTCACACAGACCTGCTCCTTGTGGCGATGGCAACGAGAGCGAAATGGTCGAAAGTCTGATTTAATTTCACCAAAATCGATGGAGACAACTCTCAAAAGTAAAGGCGGTAACACGAGTGATCTGTCGAACATTTAGTGGAGGTTCAACGTATTCAGGCAGAAAAATGCACCGTTTTCGCCGCAGTTTGTTTCCTGTTTCCTTCTCCGTCTCATTTTGTCCCAGTTTGTAAACATCATTCGCCGACACCTTAAGTGACGTGCTGGCGGGTGGTGGCGCAACTTCGCAGTTTTGGCCTTTGGTGCGTCGGACTCCCATACCCGAGGTCGTGGGTTCGCGGCCTGGCCCGAGCATTAAAAATCACAAAAACATCAAAGAAAGAGAGACGCGCTTTCTCCAAAATTGCTTACTGCTCCTTAAAAAGTTATTCGAACAGATGACCGATTGTTGAAACTATTGAGATTAGATATTCTTTGGTTTGACTAACAAATGAACTAGTTGTTTTAGTTAAACATAAAAATAAAATCAAATAATACAGGTTTGTCTTATTGTCACAGTTTTGTCAATCATTATTTGTATCAATAATAGTAACATTGTACTCGCCAAGTTAAAGCAGAGCCGAAGGTTATATGGTGTCAGGAATCAAGTAACACAGACGATCAGATAGCAGTCACACGATCAGACGTTTTGTGGTGGATTGTGGGTAGTCAAATGTATTTGGTTCAGACAGTGAAGTTGAACAGTAAACGCTCGCCTTCAGCAGCTCCGTAGCCTGTCGATGACGTCACAACCTGCAGAGGGCGACACAGACCAGATCATGACCATGTTTCTCCTTCTCTGCTCTGTGTTGTTTGTCAGGAGTGACTACAGCAGCAGTGTGTGTCTATCCATCTCGTGTGGCTGATGCAGTCACATCATTAAAAGCAGCCAACTCCAGCCTCCCTGTTGCCTCAGGTAAGTTGCCTGAAAAGGAATCTTTACTGCAGGAAAGAAAGGAATGAATGTTGAGCTGAGGTATGAGTTAGTATGTGTGCTGTGTACCTAATAATAAATGTGTAAGACTTGTACTTGATATTCACTGACTTCCTCCTCCTCTGCCAGTGGCCACTGGTTTCCCAGCTGGCCAGACTCCACTGGAGACCCGGCTGCAGGAAGTGCGTATGGCTGTGTCCGACGGTGCCACGGAGATCGACATTGTCATCAACAGGACGCTCGCACTCACAGGACAGTGGAAAGGTACGCTGCGATCACATGATGAGGAAGACACGCGCTCTTAAGCACAGGAAAAAAGAGCCATCAAATAAAAGGCATATATATAGTGATTTTACATGACTACGCCATCATTCAAATTATTTCTACTTTTCCTGTGGCTGTGTCGCACAGTCCTTGTCAACAGATGGTGTGGCCCATTTGTCAGGGCGCAGTTTTAAAAAAATATTTTGTAAAAAACAATTTTTGGTCCTTTTATTAAAAAGCAAAAACTAAATTTGTCTGGGCTTTGTCAAAGTTAAATGTGATTAATTGGCCACAGTCCAACTCAAGTTTGAATTAAGAACAAATACGGACGTGATAATTTTATGTTGTGTTGCGCAGCAATTGCAAGTCTCAGCTGACAATTATGACATTTCACCCCCTTGTTATAGCATTCAAATAATTATCTAGAATATCACTTAGATTCAATCACACATTGGAGGACAAAATTGAACACTAAAGGATATCAGTCCCCTAAATAAAGCCTGATTTATTTCATCAAGATCCTTGCATTATTATAAATCTGCCCCTTTTTCGAGACCCACACCAAAAATTTATGGGTTCTGTCCCCCATGTCCCATCCTTCCACAAAGTTTTGCCGGTCAGAAAATAAACAGACGGGTGACAACATAACCTCCTTGGCCTAAGTCATCAAAACCAAATGTGACCACATGAACATACATCAGCGTGAATGGAACTTCTTAAAATGACAGAAACCATATTTGGGAAACTTTAATTTGATATATACCATGATTTTTTGTCCTGCTAACTATTTATATGCAGTCTGTGAAACATTATTGGCTTCATAACAGACCAGAAGCTCATACAAGTAAGTTGAGTGAGCTTGTCTGACAGCCCGCATGTATACATATTAACCTCTCTAAGGAAATGTGTGAGCGTAATGCATGAGTGCTAAAAAAAACTAAACGCAAGTTCGTATATAACACTGAATGAAAAGATGACTCCCTGTCTCAAGAAACATGGCAGGAGAGGCATTTTCTAAAATGACAATTATCCCAAACACTGCAAAAATCCCAGAAGAGTTGGGGGAAAAGAAGAAAAGTACTGGCAAAGATTTCGATAAACTTGAATCCAATATAACACCATTAGATTACTTTAAAGTGAAAGTAACAAAACCCCTCCAGCAAAGAGGAGCTGAAGAGAAGCATCTGTTAACGAATGGGAGAACATCTCTCCACAGGATTGTGCAAGACTGTTATCCGCCATGCCCAAGAGGATTGAATCTGTGATCAAAAGTAGGAAATGCATTCAAAATATTACCAAAAAAGAGGAATGGCAGTTTAGTTGTACACTGTAGCTCACTCACTCTTTCAGCTGAGCGTCAGAACCGAGAGAAGCTCTGTTTTAAAGGAAAGAAACCTGAGAGTGGTTTGTATTTTTGCCTCGGGAGGGGGAGTGTCCCTAGAGTTGGGAAAAACCAGGGGTTATTCCCACTGCGTCACTGAGTGCATCACAGGTGTCTTACTCTCGTTTGGACAGTTCTTTGTCCAAGAGCTTCCCGACAGAGTGAGATGGCCACAGATCAGAGACGGAGCCAGAAAACAGCTGGAGGAGAGTCAGATAAAGGCACAGATCCCATAGCATGCTCTCGCCACAGAGGTGCTGAAAAGCAGACCTTTTTGTTTTGCTGCGTAAGAGGCTTCATTCTGCTGCAGGCGGCAAACCTAGGCTCTCCCAAGTGTTCCCGTTCGGGGGCCGGGCGCTGGCCTATCAGCGGAAAAACGCTGGATCAAATGATCTGCTTGGGGGAGTGCGACTCTCCGCCGCGGGAATTTGCCGCGTCTTACCCAACAATCAGAATTGTACACTTCCTTGATGAAGCACAGATTCCCGTGAGCCCACAGTGGGAGCGTTTCCAGGCAATTCATATTCATGCTCTTGCTGTCTTTGACATACATACCTCCCCACCTGAACTAAAACACCTATGTATGTATATACAAATATGTGTGACGTAGCTCTTCCTTGGCGAACCCTTGTAGACGGGATAAGTAGTCTGAATGTACAGAGAGAGCTAGCGTCACCACATGACTATCGTGGCCTAGCAGGTCGAGCCGGAGACAGCCCAACCCCCTCTGGAGCTTGTCCCTGAGAAGAGGACCCAATTGAACCACCATGAGTGGCTGACATTGTGCCCAGCAAACCCATCACTACCTCTACCCATCACTACTGTGTGAGGGGAGAACCAGTCCAGTCTCGCAGGGGACACTTTTGTTGTCTGGTATCGACTGAGGGGACAGTGGCGAGCTCTGTCTCTGGAGGAGGCCAAACGAATCAGGATGTCCAGATAAAATAAATCTCTGTCACCCTTTTCTATTAACTTGGCCCTCCACTTGCTGCTCCAACTGAGTTGGACGATCACACACCTGAAAGCACCTGTGTGCACTGACGGCCAGTGAAGAATCCTCTCTGCTGCTGCTTGAGCTGAACGTTTGCTCAACGTGGCCCTTGGGAGGGAGAGAAGAAAAGGCAGAGGGTATGGGCACGTATACCAGTCACCATCTTCATAATCTGAATCATGCCAAGGAAAGAAACCACCCCTAACGTGCACAGATGTTTGAGAAGTCGGGGGTGTGGGGCGGGCTGTTGTGGGCAATTGACAGAGAAAATCTGGAAGCCACTCTACTGGGAAGTGGTTGTCTCGTAAAAGAGCTGTCGCGCATGGCAACATCCACAGCATCACTTTAATTGCCGCTTCTGCTTGCTGGGTGGCTTGGCAGAAGGGAGGTCTCGGCTCTTTGTGGAGCAGGCTGAGCAACGGCCGCTGAAAGATACACAGTCTCGGACGACGCACACAGAAGTGTCCTTTTTTAGATGCCTGAGGGACGTGTGTGACTTCCTGGAGTAGTTGAATGGGGCCATCACAAGTCGTTTTTACGGATCTGCTCAGAAACCTGGGACATGTGAAACCACAAGCTGATGGAATAGCAATAGTTTGTAGACTGAAATAGATGCACTAAATAGACATGACATTTTATTTGTATTTCTCAACTGGTAACAACTGAGTCTTTAACTCTCTGTGTCTTTAAAAACTTACCAGTCGGTTTAGGAATTACAGCAGCTACAATCCTGCAGTTGGTGAATTAACCCCTTTGTGTTTCATTTCTCGCTCTACAGCCATGTATGATGAGATCCGTCAGTTTCGAGAGGCCTGCGGCGATGCCCACATGAAAACCATCCTGGCTATTGGAGAGCTGGGCACCTTCACCAACGTCTACAAGGCCAGCATGGTCGCCATGATGGCTGGTGAGTGTCATCACAACCTGTCCAAATGTTCTCCTTAAAGTCCCCCTCCACTCAAACAAGTCTCCTCTAAAATGTCTGATATCGACTATAGGGACTTGTATCGGGTGTTTTCACATTCCTCTCCTGGAGGAGAAGATTTCTGTGCACTTCTAGCTATATTAAGTACGTCACAAATACAGAAACCAATCACTGTCGAATATGCAAATGTGAGGCAGATAAACCGGATACTTCCAGTGCAGCAGAGGCAGCGCATCCACGAGAGGACGGCAGGTGTGTCAGCAGACAGTTAGCGTTAGCATTAGCAGTTAGCATCCAGAAGAGGATGGCAGGTGTGTCAGCAGACAGTTGGCGTTAGCAGTTAGCATCCACGAGAGGACGGCAGGTGTGTCAGTAGACAGTTAGTGTTAGCATTAACAGTTGGTGAAAGTTTTATGGCTGAATCTCGCCGATGTTGCCACTAGCCATCTTGTTGCGCACATTCCTTATCCGGTCAACCTAGCGCGAGCAGCTGTAGTGGGAGGGGCCTCTGTAAGTTGCATACCATGAATATTCATAGTCTCAGAATTCCTCATGAGGGAGAGAGAGTGGATGGTTTCAGTGAGTTTTTAAACTTTTTGGAGTAAACAATGTTAAACAAAATATTAGGCATAGCAGATTATTTTTATAAACTTTAAAACGTGACTGGAGGGGAACTTTAAGGTCATTAATGTTTCAGAAAGAAACCTGGACTTTTGATTTTGCTACTGGAAGGTCAATTTGTGTGAATTAAACCTGAGCAAGTGGAAGCTCCTGTCATACAAAATGTCTTTGAAACGATAGAATACATCATCTGCTTCCTTCATGAAATATATAAGGCACAATCATAATAAATGTCATGTTTAGGCTTGTTATTCTTATGCACACAGAGGCAGAATTAGTTGAATATGCCACTCATTGACAGCGTGTCTACACAGGAAGCATTTCAGTCATATTTGTCAGTCGGCCTCATGAGTGTGACAGGAGAGATGAGCTTCTGTCTTATTAAATTGTACTGTGCCATGTTTTAACTGTGCTATTTCTGCAAAAACAACACAGTCATCACAGTTATCTGTGCATCGGGCTCTGAATGCTGCTAAAACGCAGGTAACCCACACTCTGTGCCTTCTGCAGACTGTGTAGACACAGATGTAGGACGCTCTGGCGTCGTGCTGCTCTCGCTGAGCCTTCTGTATAAACGCTGTTTATAGTTTCACCTGAGATTCCCTTCGGCAGCTGGAGGTGAATATGAGCTCGTCACCTGGCTGATGGATCTCTGTGGTGAACTGAAATAGCTCGACAGATGAAATAGTTTTAAACGTGATGAGGCTCTTCATAGAGGAACAACCCACACAGCCCACTACAGTATATGCTGTGTTTACTTGGCTCCACCTTTCTAGTCTCGCTGCCAGTGGATTTGAACAAACTACTGTGCCACACCGCTGTGAAAAGAGAGGTTGTTGTCAGGAGAAACATGTCATGTCTCGTGGCACTAAAGAGCATTTAAAAGTCTGAAGTCTGAAGTCAGTAGAAGTTGGAAGGCTCTGTGTAATTCCTGCTATCTCCCAGTTTGTGGCGCTGCTGCTTAGAATTTCCTTCTGCCCTTTGGAAATGGCGAACCTGATACAGCTCTCCCTCTCTCTCTCTCTCTCACACACACACACACACACACACACACACACACACACACACTATGCTTAACTAGCCATCACATAATAAGCCGATTACAGAACCAAATTGTCAGGGGCTCTGATAGAGATCATTATTAAAATGCATTGCTTTTGTCGCCACACTCGCTCCTTAATCTCCTCTTGTTCCTATGAATTGCGTATGAGATTCCTGAAATTGAATGATAATTTCACCTATTAATCTCTGATGCAGGCTATTTTACTCTGGCTGCTCCCCGCCAGTATCCCCCTGCCCATGCAAATGAATAGAGCTTCATTACCGCCACCCGCATTTAATAACCGTTATCCATTATCTGGTAATTAAGACTCCCCATAACGAATCTTAAGGATTATGCCAGTTTGAGGAAGAGGGGAGAGCGGCTGAAAAAAAAGACCCGACTACAAGAATACATAGAACATGTCTTTACTGAAATGGAAAATGTTCATCTTGTCCTGTTCCGTAATGAACAGTCATTATACACCATGGAGGCAGAAGGGGAGATTTTTTTTCCCTTCCCTTCTCTTTCCTGCAGCCTCCAGTTTGTGGGTAATCTATTAAAGAGCATCATTTCATCTTCTATTTTTATCAGGAAAGCAGATAAAACATAATCGGCTGTGAAGGAAGGGAAGGAATAATTAAGGGTTTTATTGATGAGCATGCAGCTGCCCTCTGCTAGCCATCAGCAGCAGCATATGTTCTTGTCTGGCCAGGCCAGACGATCGGAGTAATGCCCTGTCCGTCCTCTGTCTGCACCCTCACACCCAACACTGTGCTGCTGACTCGTCACATGTTTAATCTTTCTGTACAGGTTTGGAGCAAACGTCTTGACCGATGAATGATGAGTACAACACGACTGTATTGAAGATCACATGTCACCCGTTTATTCCCGACAGGTTCGGACTTCATCAAGACTTCCACAGGAAAGGAGTCCGTCAACGCAACGTACCCAGTTGCCATAGTGATGGTGAGAGCCATCCGTGACTACTTCTTGTGTACAGGCCACAAGGTACAGTACTCAGCTCCTGCCTTTCTGCGGGTCGTGAATATTTGCTGGTTAATGGGGTGAAGAGAAAAGCGGTTACGCCACTCTCTAGATCAGTTGCATGGATGTCGTCCTCTCTACTGGCAGTATTGTCTAATTTATTAGGTCCATTCCGTAACCAGCCGTTGGATTTTAAAGAGCAGGCACTTGTAAATCTGCTCAATTACAGTACAGGATGGTGCCAATGTCTGCGGAGACCCAGACCAAAACTACACACAAACCTTTACAGAAGGACATGTAGTGTTGCTCTCAAATTTATGCAGTGTACACACATTGTTCTTGTTGTGTGAGTGTGTTATGGGGACTTCCACAAATAGCCATTGATGAATGTGGGCAATGGATGGAACAATAACCTATACAACCATATACATCTTAATAAAGATACAAAGAGTTGTATTCCAATTCTTAACGCATCAGCTACTCCCCTTTACCCTCCACTAGACAGTGGCAATTATTATGGCAGAAGGTGGATTAAAGCAGTGTTTTTTGGCAGATACATAAAGAGTCTACACAGTTTTTCCCTCATCAATATCTGATTATACTTAAGATCAGCAGCCAAAGGTAAAGACATGTCAGTGTGTCTACCACCACACAATAAACAGTGATGCACTACTAAAGTAACCTATGTTTTCTTTTTGGCATTTACATTAATTTTAATTTAGTAAATCATTTATAGCAAAATTACAGGGCTAATTGTTTCAGTTTCATATTGTTCTTCCCTCTGCTGAGTGTATTTAAATCTGCAAATAGAATGTTGTGTACTGCGATGCCCCCTTCTGTTCATTCAGCAGCAGTATTCTCACGATGTGTTCAGACCAAACGGGGAACAAATTCTTCCCATGGCGCAATCACAAACGAAGTAGATAGAAGACAAAAATAGGCCCGAATATGTGCCACGCAACTGTAGCTAGGGCAAGTAGTAGTTCTTCGGATGGATTTTTCCTTGTGTATTTTGTCATATCACATATTAGATGCTATAAGCAGAATATCATTGTTCTAGTTTTGTTTTGTTGCCAATATCATGGAAAAGTGAGTGAATTGATAGCTAGCATAGCTGTAAGATCAAAATTAGCACTAATGAATTTAATCTTCATTAAATATCCAAGAAAACCACGCACAAAAACGTCATATACGTGATCAATATTCTTTTCTAGGGTATTTGGTCTAAATTACTCTTGACTCTTTAAAACCATGAACGTTAAGAGTGTAATCATGCTTTCAAGTGAAGTGTGCTTCCTTCTGACCGAGGCGTGTGTTCTCTCAGGTGGGCTTTAAGCCAGCGGGGGGCATCCGGACGGCTCAGGAGTCCCTGGTGTGGCTCTCTCTGATCAAAGAGGAGCTGGGCAACGATTGGCTCTGTCCCCAGATGTTCCGCCTGGGAGCCAGTAGCCTGTTGGCTGATATCGAGAGACAGGTGAGGACACGCACAGCTCACGTCACTTTGCTCATGTCACTTTGCTCATGTCTTAACTGTTCTTCACAACATGACCTTCGGATTATAACGTTCGATCTGACATTTTAGATAGAACATTATAATTCTATCGAAATTGTTACAATTAAATATTCCTCTGAAATGCTGCGGCTCATATTATGACCAGGGACAAAAAGGAATGGCCGCATTACCCCTGTGCTGGCCACCCTACACAGGCTCCCTGTTAGATTTCATATTGATTTAAAAAAAAAAAATGTTATTGCTCAAGTTTTAGGCCTTGCTCCCAAATACCTCTTAGATTTACTGACCCGGTATGTGCCCTCTCGTCCACTATGGATGGAGCCCTGCTGGTTACTCACAAGTCACAGCTTGTGACTGAGGGTAATTGGGCACTATGGAACTCACTGCCCTTTGAACCTCTTTTCAAATCCCTTCTTAAAACTACTTTTTGAGGAAAAAAAGTCCTTATTTGTTTAAATTGTAAAGCACTTTTTAATAAAAAAAATTATTAAAAGTTTATTTTTATTTTATATTTCTGACCCCATCATGAAGAAAAAAAAGGTTAATTGTCTAAGTCCCTCTCTAATATGGCTCTGTAAGGTCTTATCTGGGGAGCCATGTTTGGGCATTAATATCTTGTATCAAATCAAAATCAAAGAAATATAAACCAGGATTTATTTTAGTTTCCAGTATTGATTATACCTGGTGTGTCAAAAAGGCCAAAAAATATTAATACATTTGAATATTAAGAAATTAAAAAATGTTTATTTTTCAGGCCTTAGAGAGTACTGGAACCTATGGTAAATGGACTGTATTTATATAGCGCTTTTCTAGTCATATAGACCACTCAAAGTGCTTTACAGGAAAGTCACATTCACCCTTTCACACATTCATACAGCACTGCTATTTACCACGCATTTTTCTGTCACATTCATACTCATCCATGCACTGTCGGAAGAGCCGTCAGAGGCAAGTTAGGGTTAAGTGTCTTGCCCAAGGACACAACGGCATGTGTACTGGCGAGAGGTGGGATCGAACCGCCAACCTTCGGGTTGGTGGACAAACGGCTCTACGTCCTGAGCCACAGCCGCCCCTGACTATCATATTCACATTTGTTGTTCAAAGCTTGGACTTTGACACTGAAAATTCCAGCTTGTTCAAGCAGAAAAGTGGATCCGTGGGGGAAAAAAAAGTCAAGACAAAAGAGGAACAGCAGATATAAAAAGAATGTAAAAAAAGATCATATCAGCAGAAATTGAGAGGAAACAAACGATTTTCTTTGAAAATCCTTACAAACTGTATTTCCGTGTTTGTTCTTGTTTGTACAGATCTATCATCACGTGACTGGACAGTATGCGGCCTATCACGAGCTGCCTATGGCCTGAAGCTGCAGACTTCCTGTTTTCATGGCCAATCAAAACCTCAGACTCGCCATAAAGAGCCCGTCGGTGGTCGTCCAGGCAACAAACCAACTCATCTTTTGTTAAAACAAGTCAAAACAGTATTTTATCAATTTGCTTTTTTGCCCTCCATGTCCTGAAAGTCTTAAAACTCTGGCCCTCACTTAAAGAAATAAAAAATGGTCTATGTGGAAAGATGACTTGCTCATGTTCTCATTTTCCCTTTTCCACTCAGACCCGAGAAAGACCCTGAGCTGAGGGGTTCCATTACATTGGGGAAGCCTCTGCTTCATGTTGCCTGAATGATTTTTGCATACGCTTGTCAAGTGTCCGACCTATCCCCATCAATGTGCGCTGAATCTGTTACTGAGGCTTCCTCTGCTCTTAATTTCACGAGCAGGAAGCTCGACCAACTGAGGAGCGCTGGGGATTAATCAGGGGTTAAGTGAATTTAAAAGATCTGATTGAACAGCTCACAAATTTTCAGGCTCCATTTGAAGACGGAAAACTTTCTTCTTGCTTTCCTTCTTTAATTAAGAAATCACAGGCCTCGACCTTGACTGGAACAGAGGATAAATGACTAAATTAATTGTGGAAGGAAGGAGATGTGAGCTGTTGGGGAGGGGGGGGTGTGGGATTAGATGAAAAACTCGAGGGAGGGGGTTTGCTTCAGGGTGCTGGTGGAAGGGCTGGGAATGGGGCCACGCTCACTTATGAACTGTAGGTGGTGGTTTGACAAAGTCGAATACAGAACTTTGAATGGTATTCTACAACAAGGTCGATGCTATCTACAAACTTTATATAAAACAAATATCCCAAAGCTTTAAAATGACTTTGAACGAAAGAACATGATATTTCTGTTTTGTTTCAACCTACTGTCTTCTTAGTTCCAGCATAAGAATACGACATGTTGCTCTGGACTGAATTCACTCTGGATATTCATCACTAAGTGGATGACAGCAAGTTTGTGACAGAGCTTCTCTAATTGGTTGGATTTCTTTGTCCCGAGCATCAAAATCAGGACAAATTATGCACAAGACCATAGACTGTATGTAAAGATGGACGACGCAGCTCCACTTATATAAAAAAAAAATTAAGCCAAAATATCACCGATATGGGCGCTGTCCATATCAGTGGGGCATGGACTGGATATGAAAATTAAATCAATGCGATGGTGACTGAAGCATTTATTCTCTTGAATCACCAGCAGGGGGCGACTCCCTGGTTGCAAAAAGAGCTCAGTTTCTATAGAAGTCTGAGAAAATGACTCTACTTCTTACGCCGGTTAACATTTTCCTGAGGAGTTCATGGTCACAATCGCTTGTGTCAAGTCTTTTTTCAATACAGCATGATGTTCATTTGGTAAATTGTGGTCTCATTTAGAGTAAAATAGGCCATAAAGCACCGTAGCGTAGATACAGCGTTATTGACAGCTGGTCTGTGCAATAGGTGCATATATGCAGGTGTAGGTGGCCACGCAGTGGACGAGCTCTCACTCAGACCCACCCCCAATTCTACATCCGGTCGCCAAAAACCTGGTCAAAATGGTGTTGAGATCCCGCCAATACACGCACTTGACCAATCAAGACTCAGCTGCCGATCATTACGTTTGACCTTGTTTTTTAGCATCATAACTTCTTATTACCCAAATTTATACTTGAACGTACATCAGTGGGATAAGAGCCACCTAAAATAACAGAGACCGTCTTAAAAGTTTAATTGATGTGTACTTTGACTTTTTAGTTTGGCCAATGTCTGACCTGCTAACATGGAGGAGGCGGGGTTTATGTCATATATTGTAGCCAGCCACCAGGTGGCGACCTAGATGATATGGCTTCACTTTTGGGGAGGGATGCACCGAGATCAAATTGGCCACACTTGGAAACACTTGACCGAATACCGAATAACTGAAGTTTTTCTTTTGTTGTTGTTTTTTTTTTTTTTTTACAGTTTTACAGTTTTATTTTGCAAAATTTTTCACCATTGCATAAATGAAATAGCCTCAATGTGCATTTTACTTTTTTGTCTTGATTTTCAAGGAACACATGTCGCGGGCAGATCAGAAGCTATTTTGCGTCATTCTGACATTTTCAATGTTTCCGCACTGTCGACATGTTGTTGAGCATACCGCATTCCACGCTGGCTGTTTTTTGATTGCGTCTTTAAAAACATTGTTCGGTAAAAATAATTAATTTTTTTCACTTATTTCGGTGACCGAACATTCTGAGGAAGAGAAATCAACATCGCAGCCTCCGGGGGGCGTGATCGCAGGGCTCCCGCCTTCTTGTCTTGCTACTTGTAGTTTTAATTTGGACCGCTGCAACTTCTCCCAATTTCACTTCTAGTGCAGGTGTTGGATGTAATTCCTGTCGGCAAACTGCGCCAGTGTTTGACCGGTGTGATATATTTAGAGTAAAACACTTTCTGGTACCATTTCTGATGTTAAAAATGATGTGAGCTGTTGAACTTTGCAAAAAAAAAGAGTTTTTCTATTTGTTTCCTCCCCGGGAGATTAAACAAAAAAAATCCTCCCCCTCCGTGTGAGGTGTGTAAGCAGGAATGATGGAGTGAGGTTCAGTAGTCTGCTCTTGATGGATTAGTCCCACTTACGTAAAGGCATGTAGATCATCTGAAATCTAGACCATCGGTCAGCACACTGCCACTTGACAAGACAGAGGCACGGAGGCTGGAACTTGATTCTGCCTGATTGATTCTCCGGGCCATCCGTAAAGATCCCCAGCCAGCTCACACACAGCAGAGGAGCAGACTGCTGTAGGATTAAAAGTTTAGTAGCTATGTCATCTGACGGGGACCTCGTGTTTGGTGCTCAGAGGTTTACTATGATCACATTTGACTCAGACTTTTTTTCCTGGGTGTGAATCTGTTGAGGGAACTATTCTGAATAGCTCTGTATGCTTCAAACACACGACTTGTATGTCCACCTGAGCGTCTGCACCGCAAGGCAGGATGGACACAACTTTGAGATGATTTTTATATTATTTTTATATTCATTAATTGTACAAATGGGGATGGTACTTTTCCCAATGCTCTTAGACTTAGACTAACTGGTTCCAAATAACCAAAAAAAGCTACTAAAAGCTACTAAAAGTCAAACATGAACATGGCTCCAGTCAGGTCCGTCCGTCCCACGCTCGTGGGTGCCCAGGGTGAATTTCTTCAGATTTGGGACAAACGTTTAGTTGGAAGCGAGGATGATCTGTTAGAATTTCGTAGACAAAGATCAAAGGAGCTATGGACTCACGAAACACATTTTTTCAGCATCATGAACGAGGGATTTATTTCAAATTTCAAAACGTTGAGTTGATCTGAAAGATGAAGTGATGACGTTTTAGTGGTCAAATCTCTCCAAAACATTTTTGGCCGTAACGCAGTTAATACGCTAATTTTGACAAAATTCCACACAAATATCACGAGGGTAAAGGTCAACCACACTCTGACATCACAATGTTCTTCAACATCAGAACTGTAGAATTGTGAAAAATCAATTGTGATCCTGCTCCCTGCAACTTGACTCGCTGGCATCATCCCAGAATCAACTTTGTGACAAAAGGACCATGGAATCATAAGATAAGACCGTTTCTGAAGATATTCTTACTGTAAATATCGTTTAAAAATAACAACTATTGGAATGGGGATGTTGAGATGAAAATAAGAAGTGATCTGCAGTAAACTCTTGTGAATAGAAACATGATGTTCTTAAAATTAGAAGATTGTCTTGCCATTGTATCGAGGTGTGTAGTGTGTGTCACCCAACAACAAGCACACTTCTCACTGTGGGATTGCACATTTTCACAATCTGGCCCCGTCCTTGATTGTGTTGAGAAAACCTGAAAGTGGATTTTCAAGTCAAATTTGGACCAAACGGAGAATGTTCTGACCTTCTCGTGGCCACACAGTGTCGGAGCCGCTGTCGCGTGGGCTGCTGTTTGATGTGAATTGGACAGTGTGTTACCTGACCGTGTGCAGAGTGCTGTTAGCACCTCCACTCTCTCGGAGGTTCGCAGCAGTTTGGGCGAGCAGCACCCAGGCAGCAGCCGGGGCTGAATTTGTCACAGGCGGTGATCCAGTCGCTCATACCTGACAAATCGGCTCGCTCAGATTGATTGGTTTCCTGTTGTTTAATTCATCAGTGTTTCTTTAGCCTGAAGCAGGTGTGAGAGAGGAAAAAAAAAAAGACTCACACTTCCCGAGCCACCAACATCTCACACATAGTTTATGATGGAGAAAAAATGGCCGGGCGGGGGACGTTGTCAGTAATGGTCTTACCATCCATTACCAGCCACACCTCTGAATTGTCATGCTGTGTGTGGCTGCAGACGAAACACCATCGACATGCTTTTATTAATATCCCAACACGCAGCTCTGCTATTGGCCTTCGCTGGCGATTTGTTAAAAGACGGGGCTTGACATATTTGTACCGTTTCTTTAGCTTTTTTTCTCCCAGAGCTTCAACACCAGGGGATATGTAAATCAATGTCCCCACTCATGTCTCTCCACTTTAAATTATTCTTCTAATGTGAACCATTTGAATCGCCCACCAAAGATAAATCGTCTTCACAAGTATTAAAAGTTTTAACAAAAAACCTGTGATGAATTTTTCCTTTGGGCCTAAATGACTTCATTAGCTGCGTCCAGGGGCGCAGCCTGTGGTGTTACAGGGGTGAACAGGCTGTGCAGAGAGAATGAAAGACACGAGCGTGTGTCCGGCAGTCGGCTTACTGCTGCCTTCAGACGCAACCTGCGAGCTTACGCTTACTGTACAACGACGCGTGAAGGCGTGTACCTAGCAAGCTTACTGTAACATAGCAAAAAACAAAGGGACAATGACAAAAGGCATCACGCGCGTTCCACTCCAGGATTTAATGACTTCTCGAGGAATGGTTGAGGACATGTTGTTGAGCTACTGTCACTACTGTCGACAGGCTAACAAACCCTCCCCTGTCAGTAGACCCTGAGCCTCGTTCCACCAGGGCCTGCAATGAATTTGTCTGTACTGATATGTTTACA